>NC_000067.6:85447103-85747103 GCF_000001635.26 Mus musculus | reverse complement strand
GTGCTGGGATTAAAGTCTTTTAATATACAAATGAAGTAGGGTGTAAGGCTCAAGGGCCCTCTGCTATTAAAGGGGGCAGGAATGGTTCTTTTGAGGCTGGGGCTTCAGTGTCAGTCTAGGAATGAGTAGGAGACCCAGAACTTCAGTGTGGAAGGCCAGCCTAGGACGTTCACATTTATCTTCCCATAGTGGTGGAAAGGGGCCTGCCTTGCAGATTATTGTTATTAATGAATATTGTGTAGGAACTGTTGGTACATTTCGACACTACTAGCCAATGAACTCTTTCACGTGTGAATTATCAGAACGCCCATTACCCCAGGCTTCTGTGTTTATGTTGAGAACATTCGGAACTCTTGCTCTTTGGAAATAACCACTAAAGGTCAGCGGCATAAGAACTGGAGGCCAAGGTTTCCTCTTTCTTCACTTGTACTTCTTCCAAGTTCCTAGTCCTTGGGGACCCCAGGGGGAGCCCCAATTTCCCAGGGGATTTTTAATCCTGGTTGACACTAGCAAAACAATCTATGGGGTCATCTGGACAAAGGTGGAGAGTGGAGGAACCAGCCCTCTGCCCCTGGGACACACTGGCTTCTTTTAGTAAATAAGTGGGCAATTCTGAACATGTCAATACTCTCTAAAGGAAAAATCATGCCCAAACTGGCCCGAGACTAAATGCTTTGTGTGTAGTATAATTATTGACCGCCTCCAGGGGTTGTAATGGGGGTCAATATTTCTGGCAAAAAGTATAAGAAATTTTCTGATAGAATTTAATGAAATGAAAGGTTGTCCTTAGAAGTCAGTGCTGAGCCCACACAGTTGGCTGGTAGGAAGAAGCTGGTGGGCAAGCTTGTGTTATACACACACAGGGACAAAAAAACATCTCACCTGCTTCCACAAAGATAGGCTCTCACACAAAAGCAAGCCCTGAAATAGCATAATATCAGATATAAGCTCTATCTAAGACTACACTAAGAAATGGATGTGTGTCATTCATACACTCCAGCAGGTAGGTGTGTGTGTGTGTGTGAGGGTCAAAGTTATGTTTTAAGTTTTAATTACTATGCCTAAGAGATCCATAAGACAACAATGCCTCTAACCTTGTCCAAGAATAGATACTTCCTGAAATACTGGAGGTTATTGTGATAACAAGCCACATGTTTTGGCTACCCTGAACCAGTTTGTTTGACCCAACTGCACCAAATATGCTTGATCACATGTAGACAGGAGGTATATAACAGGAAATATATCAGGGAGGATGCTTGTCCAGATTGGATGTAGGCAGGAGGTACACAGGCAGGAAGATTATCAGGATATATGCTCATCCCTGATTGGACCTGGTGGGCAATATGGAGCCTTACGGGTTTGCCTTTAGAAGCTTCTGGGAAAAAAAAAAAAAAAGTCCTACTCTTTGTCATTTTCAGGGAACCCAGGAATGGTCCTGGCCACAGTCCATCATCTTGGCCAGTATTTAATTAAAGTGTGCTTCATATTTGGCTCAAGAACTATGTTCCTATGTTCTTATTCTCACCCAGAAGGAGCAACAATATCTTAAGGGGTAGAAGAGCTGGACACAATGAAAACTGTCCTTGGTTTCCTGTCCATGAATGCGGCAATTGCCCTGCTGCCCAGCAGGCCGTGAGTCAAATAAGAGATAAGATGGGAACACCCTTGGACAAGTAGGCAGCAGCTTGCAAACCCGGGATAACGGTGACCTGTTGTATGTTTCAGAGGTGATCTGGCCTATTACAGGAAAGCTCAGAGTGACTTCGGGGTACTGAAAATTGTCAGCAGAGGCACAAAGGGATGACTGTATTTGTATGCTCCCAGCAATACTCTGCACAACAGGTAAAACGTAGACTTAGCAATCTGTGTCCATCGGTGAGCAGATGGGTAAGTAAACTGTGGCATATCAATGGACAGGAGAAGGAAGGGGATTCTACCATGCACAGGGGGACTTGTAAGTGTTCTTTCTACTCTTTGCACATCTAACAGTTTAGATCTCTGGAAATAAGTTGACAGTAGACACCTGAACAAGAGAGAAAAGACTCCAGTTATATGCATGGGCCCAGTAGTCATGTAAAATAGGAAACCAAAGGGTCAGAGGATTGATGTCTTATAGTATTCTGCTTTCCAGAAAGAACCAGGGATGTAAGGCTTTGGAGAGGTAGTGATAGGAGGATCAGAGGAGGGATTGCATGGTACACAAAGGTTGTCTTGTCAAGCAGATAAAGTTTCAGGTAGTGGCCCGGAAGCATAGGTGACAGGCTGTGCCAACGTCTGTCCAGGTGACACATTGACCTTCACTCTCTTTCCTGAGTCACATTCTTTCAGCCAATGAGCTGAGGAAGGAAGTTACACTGCAGGAATGTAAGTAAAGTTCACACAGGCCTTTCATGTAACAGAATCTGAGTGCCAGAGAGCCACATCTAGAGGTACTCACCAGATGACAAGCCATCTGCAAAAGGACATACACCCTAAAAAGTCCTATGAGTTCCACCTACAGGGTGTAACCTGACATAGTTTCGCTTCTGTTTCTCCAACAAAATACTTTTATCAAAAACAACTTTTGAGCCGGGCGTGGTGGTGCACACCTTTAATCCCAGCACTCGGGAGGCAGAGGCAGGCAGATTTCTGAATTCGAGGACAGCCTGGTCTACAAAGTGAGTTCCAGGACAGCCAGGGCTATACAGAGAAACCCTGTCTTGAAAAACAAAAAAAAAACAAAAAACAAAAAAAACCCAACTTTAACAAAAAAACCAACAGCAACCACAAAAAGTCAAGAAACTAGCCTGGTCAGGGTGAAACAAGGCTTTCTAGTTCCAGCACTTGGGAGGCAAAGGCATGAGAATCTCTGGGAGTTCAAGGCCAACCTGAAGTTCCAGGCCAGCTAGGACTATGTAGTTAGACTGTCTCAAATAAACAAGCCAAGAAACAAACAAAACCAATTTGAATGTATTTGACTTACAATTCTAGGTTACTGTCCATTATTGTGGAGTCATTAAGGCAGGAACTTAAAAACATTTACTGTCACCGAGGGAAAAGAATGCACACCTGCTAGCTTGCCTGCTTGCTGTTTATCTAGCTGTCATCTGTAGAACCTCCTGCGTTGGGAATAGTACTGCCCACAATGAACTGGGGCTCTTTACATCTATCAACAATCAAGACTTTCCCCAATAGACACTCCCATAGGCCAATGTGATTTTGGCAAGTCCTTACTTAGGCTCTTTTTTAGGTGACTCTAGGTTGTGAGCTGATGTTTAAAACCATTACAGGGCTGGAGTGAGGATTCTGAAGTTAAAAGTGCATACAGCAGTGGAGTGTGATGACACACACCTTTAATCCCTGCCCGGCAGGCAGAGGCAGGTGGATCTCTGTGGATTGAAGGCCAGCCTGTGAGTGAGTAGTGAGTTCCGGAACAGCCAGGGCTACTTAGTGAACCTTGTTTCAAGGGGAGAGAGAGACAGAGACAGAGACAGAGACAGAGAGAAGAGAGAGGCAGAGACAGAGAGATGATGAAAAAGTATACACTGCTCTTACAGAGGACTTGAGTTTGATTTCCAGCATTAATATCAGCCGAGCAGTTAAGAGATCATACTGTTCTTACAAAGGAACTTCCTTCTCTTCCTTCTATTTTTGAGGCAGAATCTTGCTATGTAGACCAGGCTACCCTCAAATTGTTTCCTATACTCTCTGAGTACTGGGACATCCAACACAACTGTCTGGATGGTAGGTTCTATGCTAATTTCCAAGGCAGAGTTCCTGTTCACTCTTTAACCCTCCCTCCACATTCCTCTGTAACGATGTCCTGATGTGTCCCTGGTTTGAGTTCTTCTGACTCACACAGGGGTCCTTCCAGCAACTTCTTCCCAGTTGCTCTCCATCTCAGCCACCACTGCAACGACCAGACAAAGCCAAGGCCATAGGTACAGGCAAAACCCAGAAAGAGGGTCCTTTCCTGCCCTCTCATTGGCTCTCCCTAACTTCCCTCCTTCCAGCACAGGCAGGAAGGCAGCCTCTGCTGATTATAAGACAGCTCATGGCTGTCAGTTCTGCTTGAATAAACTCCTTTGTCCTCAAGAATTTTCCCATGTCAAACATTTAGTCTGCTGTGCTCTGGGTCAGTGAACAAGGAGATGAGTCTGAATTTTTAAACAACCTTATAAATGGAAGACATCTGTCTGCAAAGCAGACACACACATCTGTTACACTGTTCCCAGCTTTCAAGACTCTTCCTTAAAACACTATTATTTAGATGCTAACAAGTATAATTTAAAGATTAATATAGAGATATGTTCTTGGGCAATAGAAGTCCACCAGAACTCCCTCCCTAAACCACTCCTCCAGGGAGCAATTCACTACTATTAATAGTTTGCTTTATATGTCTCCCTGAAGTCTCCGATTTTCCCCTCTGAACACATAACTATTATCATCATTATTATCCTCACTACTGCAATTGACCTGGCAGAAGTGAAGGTATTTTAAAGACAGGCTAGTGTTTCTCAGACTATCAGATTATTGAAAAAAATTAACCTCAAGAAGTGGGGATTTCCCCCCCATCAATCTCACGCTGGGTGAAGGCAAAGGCAGCAGCCAGAGCAGGGAGCTTGTGTCCCAGAAACAGACGGACAGCTTGTCAGACACCTTAAAAACAGAATAAGTGTGAACTCTAGATGAAGGCAGGTCAGTGGTGGGACTGCTTAGCTCTGCATATCCCCACTCTATCTAAACTCCAACCGGACTTCGGGACCCTAAAGATGGACTTGAGGGAACTTGAGTATCTGCATCTCTTTGTCCCTCTTCCCTATGTGGCCACATGAAATACATCTCCCTTTTCAGCTTTCCTGCTAATGTGGTTGTCTTCATTGGATTCTCAAGGATGGGTGGCTGAATTTCATTTCTTGGGTGGGGTATAAGCTGTGGCCTCAAGCTTGGTAGCATGTTACCATGGATACTGTTTGATAATTACTTTTGGACATATATTAAACTTCTTTTGGTATCAGAACCTCATTGTTTTCTTAGTTGAAGATGTTCTATTGTGCCTATAAATAACCACTTATTTAATGAGGTCCCTGGCGGTATTTGGAATCTGATCTCCCTCTTTCCAGTGTTTTCATTATACAGTGCATACGGCTGGACATATATTTGTTTACTTGTGTGTTCTACAGATAGAGGAAATATTTCTTTAGGAAGCCCCCAGATACTAGTCTTTTTTAAAAGATTTATTTATTTATTTATTTATTTATTTATTTACACAAATAAAAGACACTGTAGTTGTCTTCAGACACATCAGAAGAGGGCATCAAATCTCATTGCAGAAGGTTGTGAGCCATTGTGTGGGTGCTGGGATTTGAACTCAGGACCTCTAGAAGAGATATGCTCTGGAAGAGCAGTCAGAGCTCTTTACTACTGAGCTAACCTTCCAGTCCCTGGGTACTAGTCTTAAATGCTAAAGCCAAAACAATGGAGTTGTAAGGAAGAAAAGATTTATTTCCGATGATGATGATGGTGTTTCTGTGCACTGTGTGAGGGGTTACACCCATGCCATGGTTCCCATATGGTAATCAGAGGACTCTACCTTTTCCTGAGTGTCAGGGGGTCTAACTCAGGTCAGGCTTGTGTGGCAAGCGCTTTCCCCACTGGACCATCTCACCCTTTCCCCGAAAAGTCTTTTCTTCACCGGAGGCAAGGTCTACAATGGATACGTCTATAACAAAGGGCAGCTTGCTGAAAGAAAAGGGTGCACAATTTATCGACTGAAACAGTACGTGAAATGGGAGCCTTCGAAAGTGAAGACGCACAGACACAGGGAGAACTGGACCTTTCTGCTTAGAGGGACAGCTGCGTGGAAGCACCGTTGGACAGAGAGGAAGTCTACGCTGTAGGAATGAGCTGGGGCTAGGTGGGTTGAGCAAGGCCTGTTTGTTCACATTCCTTTCTGCTTCTAGGTACCACAGAGGACACCTGTCAGACTTCCTTCAGCCGGAAGGTCTCAGCATGCCAAGGGGTCAGGCTTTGAGTGGCTTCACCTAACTTAATAAGAATTGGATCTTGCTGGGCCCTGGGGGTGGGGAGGAGAGGGGGCGGTGCACACCTTTAATCCCAACACTCAGGGAGGGAGAGGCAGGTGGCTCTCTGAGTTCCAGGCCTGGTCTACAGATGGAGTTCCATGATAGCCAGAGCTACACAGAGAAACCCCGACTTACAAACCAACAAAACGAAACCAAATAAACAAAACAAAACTAAACAAAAAATAAAAAAAAAACACTTTATCTTGATAGTAGTGGTAGTTGTATAACTGCTCGTTTATAATTTTTAAAGTTTTATGATTTTTTTAAAAAAGTGCTCAATTATACTACAGCATAAAAAAAGATTAAAACCTCCCCAAAGGTGACTTGTCTTTAAGAAGCCCACATCTATGTTCTTGAGTCTATGTTTCTTTCTTCTTAGTACTTCTTTCTCCTGCTTAAGGCTATGCTACAATGTCTTCATTAAACCCTACTTCCACACCATTAAAAAATAGTATCAGAACTATAAAGGTAAATGACTGAATTTCAACCTCAGGGTACAATTCATTTTAAAAATATTTAGCCAGGTGACGGTGGCAGTGCACGCCTTTGATCCCAGCACTCAGGAGACAGAAGCAGGCAGATCTCTGAGTTCAAGGCCAGTCTGATCTACAGACTGAGTTCCAGGATAGCCAGAGATACACAGAGAAACCCTGTTTTGAAAAACAAACAAACATGATTATTATGTATGTGTGCTTAGGACGTGGGGAAACCAATAGTGCGGTTATAGGATAACTCTGTAGAAACGGTTCTCTCTTCCCATCTTTATGTGTGTTCTGGGAGTCAAACTCAGTCCTCCATGGTTGTGTAGCAAGCACCTTTGCCCACAGAGCCATCTCACCAGCCCAGTGAGCCACACTTTAATGAAAACAAATAAAGTAACTGGGTCATTGAGAATTAAGTGTGCCACCAGCCCCAGCTTTATGACAATTGCACTGAGTGAGCTCTGACCCCCATCTATGACTCTCCTTGCTGGTTCCTAGGGCATCATGGGAGGAAATGGAGCATTTCAGGGGCAGGAAGTCAGATGAGTTATGTGATGAAAATCTATCTTCTGTTTCAAGATGTGGTGAAACTCCCACTAGCTGCCATCTCCAGGTGTCAGGCAGGAAACTCACTTATGAGTAAAATCAAAACTTCAGTGTGATTGGTCTACAGACTGGACAAGCACTAAGACTTAGCCCAACACAGACTTAAGCCTTTGAAGTCATTCTGTGTTTTCCTGGTGTCTTAGAATTTTTAATTTTTAAAAGATATATTCATTTTCCTTTTTTTTTTGTTTTTTGTTTTGTTTGTTTGTTTGTTTTTTCGAGACAGGGTTTCTCTGTGTAGACCTGGCTGTCCTGGAACTCACTTTGTAGACCAGGCTGGCCTCGAACTCAGAAATCTGCCTGCCTCTGCCTCCCAAGTGCTGGGATTAAAGGCGTGCACCACCACGCCCGGCTTCCTTTATTTTTAAAGGTTTATTTATTTGATGTATATGAGCACACTGTAGCTGTACAGATGGCTGTGAGCCTTCACGTGGTTGTTGGGAATTGACTTTTAGGATCTCTACTTGCTCCAGTCAACCCCGCTCGCTCCGGCCCAAAGATTTATTTATTATTATACATAAGTACACTGTAGCTGTCTTCAGATGCACCAGAAGAGGGCATTAGATGGTTGCCGGGATTTGAACTCTGAACCTTCGGAGTTCAAATCCCTCATTTTTCCTTTAAATATATGAGCATTTGTCTATATGTCAAAGCCTTGTATGCATACATGTGTGCCTCATGCTCTCGGAGGCTGAAAGGGGGTTGGGGCTCCTGGAGTTACTAAGCTGTCACGTGGGTGCCAGGAACTTAACCCAGATCTTTGGCAAGAACCACAGGTGCTCTTTCCTGCTAAGCTACCTCTCCACTCTCTGGAGTCTTGGTTTTGATCTCCTCAAGAAACAGACACTGAGGGGCTGAACAACCATCTGTAATGAGATCTAATGCCCTCTTCTGGTGCATCTGAAGACAGCTACAGTGTACTAAGAAATAATAATAAATAAATCTTGAGCCTGGAGTGAGTGGGGCAGACCAGAGCGAGCAACCTTCATTCCCAGCAACCACATGATGGCTCACAACCGTCAGTACAGCTACCGTGTTCCCATATACATAAAATAAATAAATAAATAAATAAATAAATAAATAAATAAATCTTAAAAAAAAAAAAGAAACAGACACTGAGATATGAGTTTGTAAACTGTGGGGAAGCAGCCACAGAGTGGCCTGCATCTGTAATCCTGACATTCCTAAAGGACGGGTGGGGGGGTGGAGGGTGGTGTGGGGGGAACGTGGGGGGTGGGGATCAGCCAGAAGCTCAATGGACAGCTAGCCTGAAGCACTTAGTAGGAACAGAAACAAGAGAAGCTGCTTCAGCAAGGAGGAAGGTGAGAGCTGCCTTCTGATCTCCACACACCAGAGTGTCAGGGTTCATAGACACCTATACTCACATAACACGTACCCAAAAATAACTTTAATAAGATTTTTAAAAAATGTTGTTTCATGTTGTTTTGCCCGTATGTATATGCACCATGTGTGTGCAGTATCTGCAGAAGCCAGAAGAGGGCATCAGATTCTCCTGGAACTGGAGATACAGATGATTGTGCATCACCATGTGGGTGCTGGGAACCAAACCTGAGTCTCCCACAGGAGCAACAAATGCTCTTAACCACTGAACAATCCCACCAGCCCTGTAAGGAAGTTGTTTTAAATAAGGAAGTAGTACTAGCAGAAAGAGATCAGAGTTTTTCTACAGAGGAGTCGAGGAACTATGAAGCTCACCCAAGACCGTCCTGTTCCTCCCTGGTTGAGGTCTGCTTCTGGTTACATGAAAACCCCAGCACTTCCCATTTGGACTGCTTCAAAGCTTTCAGTATCCAGGCTGGCCAGATAAAATCCCACAGGCAGAGTTGCAGGTATTAGCAAAACACAGCATTTCTTTGCAGGGGTGCCACCCACATATTCGGACACCATAGCTTGAACACTATCACATCTGCTGGAGCTGGCTAAAGTCCCTGGCAACACCAGAGGTTTCATTTAGTGATAAGAAAGGACTCGGTTTAGTAATCACCTGGGCCACAGAGGAGCTGGCTAACTGCTTTTCCTTCTTGCTTGGTGTCTTCTCTTTGGTATCATTGTTTCTTTTTAGTCTCTGCAAGACTGGAGGGGATCAAGAGGAAGGGTTGGGCTTAGAAAAGGCTTTTTTTTTTTTTTTTTAATACTTCTGGTAAGGCTGCCCCTACCGCCCCCAGCACAGCTGTGGCCAGTTTGTTCCATGCCAGCCAACTAAGCAGCTAAGACATATCATTGCTGTAATGTGCCTGCCAGTTATTGATGCAGAAAAAACGACTCCCCTCAGAGCAGGGCCATGCTGACCACATACTCTGTTATGTTCTGTACGTTAAGAGGTTTGCTAATCTTAAGATATTCCACAACTATAAGCTTCAGGTAGGACTCATCAAATTAAAGGTCAATACGAACTGTTATGTCTAAAATGGTTTGAGTCAGGGCTGACTACTGGGCAGCACTTCTAGGTCCTGCCTGTGAACTCATTGTGGGTTTTGCAGTTTTATTTGTTATAAGTCTCTCCTGAGAAATGTCCAGTGTGTATCTTTGAGCTGTCGTCCTGGCGGATGAGTCTTGTGTTCAATAAGCCATCCCTGTTTAACTGAGATAGGTGTTTCTGTGGTTTGTGGGGCGACTCCTGGACCCCAACAACTTGCTCCATTGTAATTTTATATTAGTACTCTCTAGAGTACTCTTGCATGGTGATCACTTACTGGGGAATATTTTGGTGATAGCTCCACGAAGTCTGACATTTCTGGGTGTGGTGATTTGAATGAAAATGTCCCTCTCTCACGGTCTTAGGTGGTTGGGTGTGAGGTTTCCAGTCTAAGGTGCTGTTTGGGGGAGGATTAGACATGGTGTACCTTGAGGAAGTACATCTCGGAGTTTTGAGGTTTCGAAGGCACACACCGTTTCCAGTCCCCCACCCCCATTCCTGCAGTAAGAGATTCGAGCTCCGTTGTTCCTGTACCGTGACTGCGGCTGATTGTTTCTATTCTCTGCCATGTTGGACTTTTACCCCTCTGGAACTGTAAAAGCCCAAATAAACTCTCCTTTACGATGCCTTGAGTGTGGTATTTTATCAGAGCAGCAGAAGAGTAACTGCTACAGGTCCCACCTTCAAAATATTTCATTATGTGTAAAGCAAATATCATCAAATCTCCAAAAGCTGGAAAGCTAAATATGATTATGGTCCAAGTGGTTTCAGGCTGAAGGCCTCTCAACCTGTATTTCTAAAGGTGCAGTAACCAAGTGCTACCACCAGAGGTCAGGATAGACTTTGCAGAGACCCGAGAGAGGGAACGTGGTACAGGGAGACACAGAGGAAGTGAATGCAAATTTCACTAAAGTTTTCCCTAAACCCACCCCAGATCGAGGTCCTAGCTTTCGCTCTGCTTTCTGTACTTGCTACTGACCACAATTGACGCCCGCCGTGAGGAAGGCTGAAGGTGTCCCCTGCGGACTCCCCCAGACCCAAGGTAGCTAACTGGGGAGGAGGTGGAAGGGTGTTTGGGATGAAGTGAGGGAGAGGAGGGAGGGAGGCCTTGACTCCCAGAGGACTCCTTAAATGAGTCTATGAAATAGCCCGATACCAGACAGATTAATGCACCACAGAGAGCAAACTTATTAACGAACAAGAGAGGTGCTTAAGCATTCTTTTGGAAGGGGAAGGGGTGTTAGGCAGCCTGTGAAGTGTTTTAGGTGAAAACAAACAGATAGAATGGATGGTGGCTTGAGACAGAGTTTCTCTGAGAGAGCTGACTTCTAGCTTCCTCTCCTGGCATGAGACAATCACTCTTCTATGGAACTCTCAGGGAAGCACTGCTGTAAGGGAATTCTCTCAAAAGACCTGCCTTTAGGCAGAAGAGGGCTTTCAGAGAAAGTCTCCAACACGTGCTGTTTCTCCTTGCTCATCTCAAGGGTTCCAAAGTGGTACACTTGGGCTGCTATGTCCTGTACTCCTTCCTGTAAGAGGGTCAGGACCGGAGCCATTTACGGACCAGCCTCAGGGGAGCACCCAGCCTGAGGTCATATCCTTCAGGGAGGGAAGGGGTGGAGTCTGCCCCCAGGGGGCCACTGCTGATTTCCCCTTAGTGCCCTGCGCTGCTCCTCCTGGGGTAGGGTTGTGGTTGGCGGGGGTGGGGGTAAGGCTAGGAGGTGGGGGTGGGGGGCAAGCAGAGGAGGTGCCACTTGCTAGCCCCTGAAGCTGTCTATATGTGTTTGCTCATTTTTATCGCACCGGCAGTGTGGTTTGGGATGGACCAACTACCGTTCAGGAAAGGACATTAGCAAGTTCCTGCTTCTAGAGGAAGAGCTAAGGGCTAGGATGAAGGCTTAGCACTTCTTTGTCCAAGTTTAATTCCTGGTTTCGTTTTTCTGTTAAAAATCGTTAAATTTCAAAAGTGTACTCAGACCCTGACTTTCCAGTTCAGCCCTGCCCACATCCAGTCGTGGCCTAATCGAGGGAGGAGGGCAGGGACCCCGGAAATCTTTCTTTGCCAATACCCAGCATTGTTTTGGAGAGACTGATTCTTGGTAGAAGCTATAATCCAGCAGAATAGAAAGCTGGGGTGATCTGCCAAGCCTTTGCTCCGACTGGGTCCCATTTTGCCTTTGTCCAGCTATGTCAACACTATCCAAAACAATTACTGATTCAACAACCACTATAGAATTTCCAACAGCCCTTCCCACCATATTCTAATAGTTTGGGCTTTTCCGGCCCACAAAAATGGAGATGCTGAACCTCAGAGTCGTACGGTACTGTAGGGGCCCCTGAAGAGCCAGAACGGTCTTAGGGAAGAATACAGATAGATGGATGAGTTACCCTTTCCATCTCTGAAACACTTCAAACCTGCAGTTCCCAAGGCAGTGGGGTGCTCTGGCGTGGGGACTAACAAATGGACTGAAGAGAGATACATGAGCAGGCATAGATAGTGGGTTTTCAGCAGGGATGTTAAGACTAAACTGAAATGTTTAATGCTTTTGAATTTCATACATAGGTACTGTGTTTTCATCATTTCCATTCTCCTGTCCCCTTCACTGTCCCCTTCACTGTCCCCTTCACTCCCTTGCAAAGCAGTGGCCTCTTCCTCTTTCACTATTACTGCTATACTTACACAATGTATGTATGTATGTATGTATGTATGTATGTATGTATGTATGCATGCATGCACATACATGTGCACAGCCTGCTGAGTTCCTCTAGTGTTGCTCCCATGTCTGTGTGTATAGGGAGAACCACTTGGGGTCAGATGACCTATAAGGGGGCTCATCCCCCAGATGCCACCTCTCAGCAGCTACTAATTACTAATTAATTCTTGATGCAGGGATAGGAAGAGCAATTAGACATCTACTCACTCCAGACAGGAAGCAGGTGTGGGTCCAGGGCCGTTCAGAGATTCACAGTCTCAAAGTCTCAAGTTTTGGTTTTAGTAAAGTAAAAGCTTTTTTTTTTTTTTTTTTTTTTTGGTTTTTCGAGACTCGAGACAGGGTTTCTCTGTGTATCCCTGGCTGTCCTGGAACTCGCTCTGTAGACCAGGCTGGCCTCGAACTCAGAAATCCGCCTGCCTCTGCCTCCCAAGTGCTGGGATTAAAGGCGTGCGCCACCACGCCCGGCAAGTAAAAGCTTTTTATACAAACAAACAAACAAACAAACAAACAAACACAAATGGCCAGGACCAAACCAGAAAGAGTTCCCCAGGTAAGTTCCCCTACCTATTGTTAGTTCAAAGATTATAAAGGTGAAAACTATACAGTTGTAATTTGGGTAAGACAAATTAACTCGTATCCTGTCTGTGAGCAGGCAAGGCTTGATTTTGTAAACAGATGTCCAGCAGGTACCTCAGTCATCCAAGCTAGGGTTTCATACAAAAATGGGATTTAACAGTTAGCCTATTTGATCTTGTGACCCTATTACTTTGTTGGGATAGCTGAGGAGGTGAAATATTTTTGTAACAATCAGCAGGTTTTAAGAATAGCTCAATTGCATCAGGAAATAGTCTATCTCAGGCTAGCTGACAGGGTACATTCAAGGTAGGGGAAACTTCCTTATGGCTTATACAAGCTCAAAACAATTTTGTTTTTACAAGGCTTGCACAGCAAGTTTATCCTCTAAACACAATGTTCACCATTACAGAAGCCATGACAGACCAAACTGTGGATACTACCAATGTCCTACTTGGTGAACCAACGCGTTTTACTGGGGTTACTTACAGGAACATGGGTGAGGGGTTTCTTGCAGGAACAGAAATGACTCAAAGTTGCATCAGCAAATACCAGCCCAACAAAGCCAACAGCTCCCAAAGCTAGGAATCTGGAACACAGTGTACACAGCCTGTAGGCAGCTCAAACAGGTTGGGAAATGTCCTTTCCTGGTGCCTCGGTGGGTCTAAACCTCAACCAGGCGGCCCTGCTGGTTTCTGTTTCTTTAAGGAAAGCTGTTTTGATCCTAGAATCAATTCTTTGCTGCTTCTCTGCTCTGAGAGTCATCTTAGCAGCTTGCCTTCCCTTCACCTGAGAAGGACTTTGAGCACTGACTTTTAACTCTGGCAGAGAGGGGCCGAATGGATCTGGTCGATTTTAGGAACTTCCTGAAGCTGTTGAATTGTTTACCTTCCTGCTTGAGGATCTTACTTGCAGGATGGGATGTTTTAATCTCTGAGGAAACTGTTACATAGTATTCCACCCCTTTCTCCTCTCCTCATTACTTTCTTTCCACCTCATCTCATCCCTTAACTTTGGAGGGGGTGACTATAGATGTCCACCTATGGCTAGGAAACAGGCCACCATGCCACAGTAACAAGTCACTTGTTATCTGGAGCTTCACCAGGAGCTATGAGTTGAAGCTGACAGTGATCTATGGGTGCAGACACACAAATTTAGAAGGCAGTTGAGCAAGCACGCCAAATCCATCTAGAAAATCCATCTAGAGATTGCTTTCCCATTGAGGCCTATGACCTCCTCATCTGCATGCTTTTGTACTGGCTGACACTACCAGACGTGAACTCCCTTTTGTGGAGTGGGCCTTAAATCTAATGGGAAGGTTTTGCCCATGACAGCTGAGCCACTATTGCACAAGCAGGCACATCCTGCTAGAAAGCCGGTATTTCAAAATGCAGGAACAATAGCTAAGCAGAGGTGTTGGGTGACAGTTCCACACCAGCAGCCTGTGTGGCCCCTTCTGATACTATGGGAGCCAGCCAGCAGGATGTGGGTTTACCGTTATGTCACAGCTGAATTTCTCACCCTATAGTCAAAACACACAGATATGTAGTGTCTTCAACAATAAGGTTCTATTGTTTAGCCCTGGTATACAACCAACCACAGTAGCAATAGCCTATATCATGTGAGGACCCTCAGGGGCTTCTCTGGCCAATGACTCACAGGGAGGTAGCCTATCCTGGGCCTGAGGATTTTCATTCCCTTTCCTCCTGTGTATGGTATTGTTGGATTTAAACTCTTCAGCTGTTGGTGCAGTCACTAAAGATTGCTCAGTGGCCTTAAAGGACTTTGGCCCTGGGACAGCCTGCATGGCATTGGGACTGGGGCTTATAGACACCACATTTCACTATTGTAAGTATGTATGCCACCTTTGTAGGGTTTGATTCTGTGCTACACCAAATGGACCTCAGCCTTTATTCTAGACCTTTATCAGATAAGCCATTTTTACAGTCATTGAAGGTGGAGCAAGTTATGGATTCTGTAAGTGTTACAGCTCGGAGGGTAAAGGCTTTGAAGGGGCTCTAGCCAACCTGAGCATGCCAATCATGGCTCTGGAAGGCCTTGCCCTTCCTCCCAATTCCTTCTGCCTAAAAACAATTAGAGTCCATTCCTGAAACTAGCCGCCAAGGTCTATTCCCATATTTGGGCACTTCCTCCTCCCAAGGCTGACAACCAAGGTCTAGCTGTCAAAGTATTGAAGTCCAGCAATTGAAAGCCCCCTTTGGCTCACCTAGTTAACATGGTCAGTAAAAATTAAACACCTCATCTTAACACGGGGGTCCCCTTTTACCACTATAAACTGCCATTTTCCTATGGGCCACATCTGTCTCCTCTCTATCCAGGGACAGTCCTTTCTCTCTCCCTTGTTCCCCCCCCCCCCATCCTCTATCTCCTGTCTTTGCCTCTAAATCCCCACCCTTTGTCTCTCTGAAGCAAATAAATCTTTGTGCTAAGAAGTTGGCCTGGGGGGGGGGTCCTGAGCCCATCCTGACACTGAGCCCCACAGTCTTCCCCCAATGGAAGTATTACAGCTCTGAGGGGGTCGGCATCCTGGTAGTTGAGAGCCAAGGAATACCACAAAGTTCCGCTGCACAACGGACCACCCAAGAGACTTACTGGGAGAGACACAAGAAGGGGGCTGCCTCTGCTCAGCTGAGAAGCTGCAGGGGAAATGGCAGTTGAAAGGCTTAGATAGGGTTTCTTGGAAGAGGTGTTTTCCAGGGTAGAGATTTCCAGGGTGGGGAGTAGTGAGGGATCAAGCCCAGCCCAGGGATCGGTGGGTTTTGCTAGGTTTTTCACCAGGAGGTGGGCTTGGACCTTTTACCCTCTAGATCCCTCCAGTTGTAACACTTTATACAGCTATCACAGTTGTTGTTCTGGTGCTGTGTAGTGACTTCTGCTCTTTTCATTGGCTGAGATCAAATGCTATTGAAACCATTTGTACAGTTTGCTTTTGCCAGAGGCCCCAGCTATCACCTTCTGAACTCCTGATGGCTTCCATCCAGAAGGGGCACTCACTGCAGTGGTATGGGACACACAGCGGTTTTTTTGTTTTTTTGTTTTTTTTTTTTCTGTCCTACGAGGATCTTGGCTCTCTCTAAAGCCTCTTATGCCTTTATATCCCAACCCTATATTACACTCTTCTTTATCAAGTTATCCAGAGGATGTGCAGCTTGGGCAAGATGAGGCACGAAAATCTGCTAATATTCCAGAGTCCCCCAAATGTGCACATCTTCTTTACATTTACAAGCACAGGTTGTAGTAGGATTTTGTCAGTAATATTGTCAGCTATCATATGCATCTTACCAGACCATAATACCGTAAGAATTTTACAGCTGTACCTGGCCCTTGCACCCTGTGCCGACAGATCTCCCAGCCTGCTTCCCTTAGATGCATCCAGATGTTTCTAATGTCTTTCCCAATCTGTAAAACATCCAGAGGTTTCCGTCAGGTCATCCATTTAACAAAGGCTTGCACAGAGGATGAGCAGGATAAGACAACATCCTGAGCCACCACCCCACACCCCGGGTGAAGCACCCTCAAAGTCTGATGTCATCTGTACTCAGCTGTCTCGGGGGATCCCAGAGAGTCTCATTTAAGAAGATGCTAAAGTCAAACATAAGCAAGGTCTAATGCAGCATGGAAAGGCTCCATCCGTTTATATCAATTGCTTCCTCCAGAGATCAAGGTTGGGTACCAGGCATGGATAGGAGATGCTAGCTTAATTAGCTCTCTGTAATCCGCAGACATTCTCTCTGACTCATGATTTTTCCATATCTTGAAGCTCTTCCGTGGAGCCTCCCTACATTTCTCCATTCTGATGAGCCTGACCTAATCTGCTCAGACTTACTGAGGGCCAAAGAGGGATGTGGTCTTGCCCTCCCCTGTTGCACTTGCTGGCTCCCTGGGTCAGACAGGCCCTAGGTTGGCACTGTGGATGCTGTCTGTCTCCCCATTCACCATACCTGGATGTTGGGGGTGTTCCTGACTGAGCAAACAATTTGCTGGGATCAGTTACAAAATCCCAAAGTACTTAGCTTTCTTTTCACTCTCAAGCATGTGTGTGTGTGCCCGCCCGCGCGCAGCTCCATTCATGTGTGCACATTAAAGGTCAATATCAGATGTTCTTCCTCATTCAGTCTCCACTTCTTTTTTGACTGGGTTTTATTGCATCTGGAACTTGCTGATTTGGCTAGACTGGTGGGCCAGCAAGTCCCAGAAATCTCTCTGTTTCTGCCTCTCTAGTGCTGGGATTACAGGTACACCTCTCCCCTCCCCTCCCTCTCTCTCTCTCTGTTCTGTCTCTCTCTGTGTGTATGTGTGTGTGTGTTACTTTCTTTCTTTTTTCTATGATCAGGTATCTCTGTGTAACTGCCCTGGCTGCCCTAGATCTAGCTTTGTAGACCTGGCTGACTTCAAACTCACAGAGATCCATCTGCCTCCAAACTAAAGGTGTGTGCCACCATGACTGGCTGTGTTTTTTTGTTTGTTTGTTTGTTTGTTTGTTTTGTTTTGTTTTATTTTGTTTTATGCCAGTGCCAATTGGTTCTTTTATTAGTGTTGTAACTTTAAAATCCATTGAAAATTTGGTTATCATTTAAAAATACAGAAAACTCTTTTGGAGAGATTTATTTATTTTTGTTCTGTGTGAGTGAGCCTTTGCCTGCCTGTGTACACACACCATTTGTGTCAGAGTGAGCCTTTGGCTGCCTGTGTGCACACACCATATGTGTCAGAGTGAGCCTTTGCCTGCCTGTGTGCACACACCATATGTGTCAGAGTGAGCCTTTGGCTGCCTGTGTGCACACACCATATGTGTCAGAGTGAGCCTTTGCCTGCCTGTGTGCACACACCATATGTGTCAGAGTGAGCCTTTGCCTGCCTGTGTGCACACACCATATGTGTCAGAGTGAGCCTTTGCCTGCCTGTGTGCACACACCATATGTGTCAGATCCCTTAGAACTAGAGTTATGGATGGTTGCAAGCCATTGTGTGGGTGCTAGGAACTGAATGCAGGTCCTCTGCAAGTGCCCTTGACCTCTGGGTCATCTCTCTATTCCTATGTGTGGGGTTTGGAGTCAGGTCTTCATGTTTGTATGGTAAGCATTTTACCAACTGAGCCACCTCCTCAGCCCCTCTTCCTTTTGAATGTTTTTATTAATATATTTAAATCATACATATTAGTGGGTTTCATGCATTTCATTATATTCCATCTCTCACTCATCCCTTTCCTCTTTCTACCCAGCTCCCTTCTATTTTCCTGTCTTTTTGTGACCCAGTCGGTTTCATTAGAGTTGTGTACAGGAGCACATGTGCCTCATCTGTGGATGTACCAGTGAAGAAGATGTCTCCCAAGTTCAAATACTAACAAAGCATCAGTCCTCAGGGTGGGTGGGCCATGAGTTCTCCCGCTTCCTTGACAGGATTTTGAGGTTCCTGATGTTGTGATAATCTTGTGTAAGCAGTCATGCTGGCTTCTACTATCCAACCAGTGGGCTCAGCTTGCCCTGCTGGTCAGTATTTTGCACATGGGGTACACTGATGACTACTGATGACAATTCTCCCCCAACAACTGTCAAGATACCTCCCCAAACTGTGAAGAATAGCCACAGGGAGGAAGTTTCCAGATCAGGTCCAGCTTGGGTTCTCTACGACCTGTGACCTCTTGGTGTCTTTCTTTCTTTCTTTCTTTCTTTCTTTATTTATTTATTTATTTGTTTTTTTTGAGACAGGGTTTCTCTGTGTAGCCCTGGCTGTCCTGGAACTCGCTCTGTAGACCAGGCTGGCCTCGAACTCAGAAATTCACCTGCCTCTGCCTCCCAAGTGCGGGGATTAAAGGCATGCGCCACCATGCCCGGCGGTGTCTTTATTGATAGGATCTTACCATCTAGTTCTCGTGGACAAGCAACAGGATTGGAGATGGCCTACATTGTTTTGAAGGTTGCAGAGGCCGCTCTGACTCATAAGTTATTGGTACTGAGATTTTTGCTTACTAACCTATAGCTTCTGGAAGTGCCTCTATTCACCCACACAGGGTGCTCTGTTCAAATGATTTAATTTTTTGTTAGTTTAACAAGCATTGGTATCCTTAGTGTTCTTCCATACACAGTTTTAGTTGACCCCACCTCTACTCTTCTCCTCTCTCCATCTCCCTGCTCCATCTCTCTATTTAAGCTCTTCCACCCCCAGGACCCTTTCAGTTTGAACTCACATTGTTCTGCTACACATACAGACACTCAACATGCTGTAATCTTTCTTTTTCCTTTTCTCCTGGTTTCCACTCTTTCCTTAACACACAGTCACTCCCACATAAATGCATCCGTTAGAAACTAGGATCTACTTCATCTTAGGGTTTTCTTGCTGTGAAGAGACACTATGACCATGGCAACTGTTATAAAGGAAAGCATTTAATTGGGACTGGCTTACAGTTTCAGAGGTTTAGTCCATCGTCATCATGGTGGGAAGCATGGCAGCCTGTGGGGAGACATGGTGCTGGAGAGGAAGCTGAGAGTTCTACATCTTGATCTGCAGGGTGCAGAATGAGTACCACACTGGTCGTACCTTGAGCATAGGAGACCTCAAAGCCCACCTCCACAGTGACATACTTCCTCCAACAAGACCACACCTACTCCAACTAGGCCACACCTCCTATGGCCAAGCATTCAAACACATAAGTCTATGGAGACTATTCCTATTCAAACCACCACAGCATCTAGGTGAGAACATGCAGGGTTTGTCTTTCCAAGCCTGAGTTACCTCACTTAATATAATATTTTCCATTTTTATCTACTTCCCCTCAGAGCTCACAGTTCCACTTTTATAGCTGAGTAAAATTACATTGTATGCATCTACTATATTTCATAGTCCATTTAAAAAATTTAAAAGTCTTAAAAACAAATCAAAACAAGGTCTTTGTCGTCCATGCTGGCCTTGAACTCATGGCTCCTCTGCCTCAGCCTCAAAGCATAAGAAACACAGGTGTGTACCACTGTGTCTGGCTTGTGATTTTCATTTAGTATTTCCACATGCTTTTTGATAGATTTATCCTTATTGGTGATGGCTTTTGATACCAGATACTTTGATGAAATTACTAATTAAGTCTATTAGTTTGCTTACAAATTATTTTAGCTTTTTAAAGCATATAGTCCCCTGAAAACAATGGTAGCTATAGTTATTTATCTTTATTCCATCATATATCTCCTTCTCTTCCTCCCCAAAGCCTGCCTACCTCCTTCTCCTCTTTCTTTTCCTCTTTAGTCTTCTTCTTCTTCTTCCTCTTCTTCTTCTTCTTCTTCTTCTTCTTCTTCTTCTTCTTCTTCTTCTTCCTCTTCCTCTTCCTCTTCCTCTTCCTCCTCTTCCTCTTCCTCTTCCTCTTCCTCTTCTCCTCCTCCTCCTCCTCCTCCTCCTCCTCCTCCTCCTCCTCCTCCTCCTCCTTCTTCTTCTCCTTCTCTTCTTTGTTTACTGGCAGAGTTTATTTGAGTTTGGTAGTTTATTTTTTAAAACCCTATGTGTGAAGTCATTTGGGCCTGGATTTCTTTTGTGGGGGAGGCTGGGAAATGTGCCACGAAATCCCCATGTTTATTTTCTCACTATGTTCTCTCCTCTCCACCTTAGCATGTTTGGAGTGATCCAGAAAGAGGAACGTTTTAATGAAGTATTTTTAAATTACTTCAAGGAAAATAAAATAGAAATTGCCCATGCAATTACCAAGCTGTTTCCTTTCCTAGAAAGCCTAAGGGACCACTCCTTCATCACAGACAAAATCTATGCTGTAAGTGACACGTGTTCATTACCCCATCACAACTGAGTCTGTTAACTGGTATTTGCCATCTTGGATGCTATGGTTCTCTAGTTGGCTAAAAAGCCTGGTATACCTTCCATGGGAACACCCTTTAATTGTTGTGAACTATTCTTAATTATTTATTTATTTAAGATTTATTTATTTTATGCATGTGAAGACACTGTAGCTGTACAGATGGTTGTGAGCCTTCATGTGATTGTTGGGAATTGAAATTTTAAGACCTCTGCTCGCTCTGGTCAACCTGCTCACTCCAGTTGGCCCCGCTCGCTCAGTCCCTGCTTGCTCTGGCCCAAAGATTTAATTATTTATTATTATACATAAATACACTGTAGCTGTCTTCAGAAGCACCAGAAGAGGGCGTCAGATCACATTACGGGTGGTTGTGAGCCACCATGTGGTTGCTGGGATTTGAACTCAGGACCTTCGGAAGAGCACTGACTGCTCTTATCCACTGAGCCATCTCTCTAGCCCTGTTGTTAACTATTCTATCATGCAGAAAGTAACAAGCCTCTTTTGCTTCTAACTGAAGGCACTGTGGCTGAATTGCAACAAGGCTGGGATGTAAAGTGACTGAGTAGCATTTGCTGTGTTCTCTCCTTATCACCACGCCCCTCCCCCCCATGTACCTACAAAAGAAAAAAAAATGAAAGAAAGGAGAAATTGCTCAGTTCCACTGATGAATACTGATTAGTGACTTACAATAAAGCAAGGTTAAAATAACGAAGGAATGAGAATAATACTGTTACAGGGGTCTAAGGCTTGTCAATCAATGATTTATAGGAAAACAAAGACAGGAATTGGCGGAGGAAAGTAGATTGACTTATAATTCTGGAAAGAACACCCCCAGGTTTCCGAGAAAGGAACTTCAATCTTTCCTCATTCTGCCAATAGCAAAGTTATAATCTGTTATTAAAAAGATGAAATACAGGCCAGGAAATATTCATATGGAAGTTTAGCTGGGAGCTCAAGTTAAGAGAACCAAGAAATAAGCCATTCTCCTGGACCGTCTCTGCTCTGGCTGCATGGGATTTCCCAGAGAAACTAGAATCCACAGGCCCCCAGACAGTATTTCATTATAACGTCGACCTGTGTATGATGAAACTATGCTTTGACACTCTCTCTGTTGAACTTTTGAAAAGGATTCTTACGAAGCCTGTAGGAACTCGGTTCCCATAGTGGAAGTGGTGTACAATGTTCTCAGTCACCTGGAGAGGTTGTCGGACTCATCGTTTCTATGGGCTCTGTTTAACAGAGTGAACCTGAAGGAATATCCTGCGTTAAGAGAGATTCATAAAAGCCTGGGAACTGGTAATTCCTTCTCTCACCGCCCTTTTGCAGTGAAATTCTATCTTAATTTTTTTGTTTATTATTTGACAAACTCATACATATATACAATATATGAATTCTAAGCTGACGCTGACTTCGTCAAATCCCCTCCAACCCTCCCTAACACTTCCATGGTCTCCACTGTCGTGTTTTTGTCTCCATCTTCTTCCTTCTTCTCCTTTTTATAACCTACAGAACATTTAGTGCTGCACCTATGTACATAGGTGTGGGACACCCACTGAAGTGCGAACAACCTATCAGCAGTCACGCCCCACGAAGAACCTCCCCCCCTTTAGAAACCATTCGCTGCCAATAGTAACTCAGCTAAGGGTGGAGCCTCGTGAGTCCCTCCCCGCCAGTGCTGACAAGCTGATTGGCTCGCTCTTATGCAGGCAATTGCAGCTGCTCTGTTTGTGAACGTGGCAGTCATATGATATCCAGAAGACAGCGCTTCATAGCCGTCACTCCCATTCTTCAGTTCTTAAATTCTTTCTGCCCCTGAGACTTAGGGTGAGGGATTGAAATAAATGCCCTACTTAAATACAACTCTATTTTCATTCATTTAATCTGTATAGCTAAATTGCTCACGGTGTGCCATTGCCTGAATCGGGCGTTGTGGACATAACAGCTAACGCTCTGTCTCACCTTGTGGGCGGTCTCTCCAGTTCTTTTCCTGAAATCTTGGCGTTTCTTTCACTCCCAATTTAGCTCCCGAAGCCCCCATTTTTTCTCCTTGTGCCTGAACTGCCCTGGGGATATCTGTGACTGACTCCTTCCTGTGCTCTCTGCTCATCCTTCTTCCCCATGGAATCTCAGGCTCCCCTCTTTGCTGACCCCATCTCTGATGCTCTGACCTTTAACCACCACCACCACCACCACCACCACCTTTGTAGGTCTATGACCTTATTCACTCTACTCCAGAGGGAACCCCTGTTTCTTCCCCGAGGGTCTGTAGAGCCTATGGGACAAGCTTTCCCATGAACTGAAATAAGATTTCATTACACTTAATTGAGCAACTAATTACTTTTCTCCCTGGATCTGAGGAACGAACCCAGGACCTTGCACTTGTTAGGCAAGCTCTCTACCACCGAGCTAAGTTCCCAACCCCCCAATTAATTACTTTTTATGATGTTTCCACTGTGTCATCATCCTTAGAACCCAAGAGAGGAGCTGGAGAGTCGACTCAGCAGCTACGAGCATCTGCTGTTCTTGCAGAGAACCTGAGTTTGATTCCCAGCACCTACATTGTTCAAAACCACCTGTAATTTCAGCTTCAGGGTCAACACCCTCTCCTGGCCTCCACAGACACCTACACTCATTGCATATAGAGCACATACTATCATACATAGTCTTTAATAAAAACAAAACAAAACCCCAAACCTCCCAAATCTCAAGTTTATTGTCTATAGCAGTGGTTCTCAACCTTCCTAATGCAGCAACCCTTTAACATAGTTCTTCATGTTATGGTGAGCCCCCAACCATAAAACTATTTTGTTGCTACTTTATAAGTGTAATTTTGATACTGGTATGAATAAGAGCATCACTAGTGTAAATATCCATGTTTTCCCATGTTCTCAGGGGACCCTTGTGAAAGGGTCATTCAACTTCAAAGGGGTCGTGACCCACAGGTTGAGAACCATCAGTTTATAGGCTCCCCCACCCCACCCCCCAACCGTGGATTTTTATTTTACTTTCTCCTCTTGTCCGCCCTGTAGGAAGGGACAAACTCTTCCAGCCATAAAAGCTACTGATATCCAGAGTGACCCAAGGGTTTGAACTTCCCACTAGACTATGAAAACTCACAGACACTCCATCCGTGCGATTGTTCCCACTGGACTCCAACCCCACGGTCGGTCCAGGGCTTGCGGTGATGCACTCCTCGCCGACCCGCAGGGACTAACGCTTTTCACCCTCTGCTCAGAGCTACAGGACGGATACTCGCCCCAGAAATGCAAACAGGAAGAACAGAAGAAGCTTGCCACCGTGCACCCAAGTTATGAGCAAGGTACTTAGAACTAAGGCAAAAAGAAGCATGGACACCAGAGCTCCAGTGGTGGGGGTGGGGGATGGGGAGTGAGAGCGGGGGATGGGCAGTGCTGTGCAGAGAACTCTGAAGGGGTAGGAGAAGTAGACGGGTGATGGTTTTTTAAAAATGACCTATTTATTTTATTTCATGTGTATGAATGTTTTTACTTGCATGTCTGTGCACTGTATGCCTGCCTGCTACGCACAGAGGTCAGTAGAAGGGGTCAGAGCCCCTGTAGCTGGAGTTACGGACACTTGGGAGTTATCATGCTGGTGCCAGGAACTGAATCTGGGCTCTCTGCAAAAGCATCCAGTGCCTTTAACCACTGAGCCATTGCTCCAGCTGCAGTGTGGCTTTGTGTCAAGTTACAAATGATCTGATGGGGCTGGGACGCATTCTGCTCAGTCACAGTGAGTGCAGACTGTGTCTCTGAGTGTGGGTTCCAAGCTAAGGATTCTTTAACGGAGAGCTGCGAAGGTCTAGGAACTGTGGGTTAACGATGAAACAGCACCGGAGAAGAGACAATTGGTGATAGCAAAGGTGATTGGTAAATCCGGATTGGGGGTGGGGCTATTTATTGTTCAAGAGTAGAAATAGAGGCTGGAGCACAGCAGTCAAGGAGAAACAGAGACAGTGAGCAGTGAGCTGTGAACTCCCACTGGAGAGACAAGAGAGATAGAAGTTGGGTGACCCTCAAATCTGGTGAAGCCCAAATGCACCAATGCCTACTTGTGAGAGAAGCCGTGGTGCTTATAGATGGACTCCTGAAGGAAGCTGAGGAGAATGAGCTGAAGGAGGAAGACATAAATGAGCAGGGCTTACTGGGTGCCCGCTGGGGTCCTCAAGTGGCCATGTTTCCTCCTGAGGTGCAGCTCATCATAGCTTCTGACACCCAAGCTCAGAACAACAACATTGTCCCAGCCATGGCTCCCAGGACCCCTCTCTTTTTTCTGTCTCTTAAATTTCCAGTAAACCTAATACCTTCCTGCTCTAAAAGGAGGAGCAGGTAGACCAGACCCCTTCCCTACTGCCGTGTGAGAGACAAGGAAAAGGATGGGGTTTGTTATTTTTATGATTGTGTGGGTGGGTGATGGGGGCTGGCGGGGGACGTACACCAGTGTGGTGTAGAATGAAGCGAGTGCTTTACCCCCAGGCCATCATGCTGTAAGGGTCTGAAACTCGCTGAAGGAAGACCCCAGACTCAGATAGCATGCAAAAACAGAGTGTTTATTCTGTAGGAACAACCAGCATGTGGGGTTCAACCATTCTCTGAAATGGAGACCCCAGAAAGGGAACTAGGGGAACTCTCTAGAAGGGTTAGGTAATTTAAAATGTCACTGGTAGATGCTAGGGGTTCACAGGTGGTCAGTGGACTGCATCTATGTTATGAATGTTTAACCATAGGATGAGCTAGGGCTGCCCAGCATGCATGGCCCATTCCGAGATGAGATAGTTTCCCATTTTGTGGCTATCCCCAGGCTGTGCTTTGGGAGAGGGTTTTATGATCGCGTTCTGGATTCCATGGTCTGTTCCTAGAGCTGGTGTCTTATGACTTAGTTTCTGGGACTTATGGTCCGTTCCTGAAGCTGGTGCCTTAAGGCCTTTTTTTCTGAAATTGGGCCAGGTCCTTAAATGGAGCCCAATGGGGTTCATGTTGCCCTTTCAATACTAACCCAAATCTCACATCATATGACTCGTGTTTTAGATCATTCTGTGGAGAGATAAGATATTTGTCTTCCCCTCCTCTACCCCTCCCCCTTTCACACACCTGAGCCAGACTGGAGCTTCGTGCTAGGATGTGAGGGAGGCAAGTCAGTCGAGGCCCGGGAGATGCTAGATGTCCATTATCCAACATTAAGGAGCTTCTCGCTTGTGCGGCTTTAGAAGAGACTGTCTCCTTGAATCTGACCCCTTTAACCTCTTGCTTGCTCTGTTGCCTGCTTGCTGCTCTTGTCCTGTCTGTCTGTATGGGCCAAAGGGGACCCAAGAGTGCCTTGTGTGAGACCACATAGAGGCTGAGGATAGAGCACAGATAGATGAACCATCACGTAGTGAGCTATAGAGGTGAGCTCAGCCTTACCCTACTTCCCAGCTCGGCAGACATTGGTATGGAGATTGTCATTATATTGGGTGGTTAAAGTCCCCACTGTGGCATGGGAACGTGTGTGATCCTCAGACTTACAAATAAGAAAGATCACAGTGGAAGATCTCTAGGAGGAAGAAGGGAGGGAGGGGACTCAACGAGTGAGATAGAACAGGAAGAGTCCCACCTTGCCCCGGAGTGTGTGTGTGTGTGTGTGTGTGTGTGTGTGTGTGTGTCCTGTGTGTTTATGCATGGTGATGAAACCACCTGGGTGGGGAAGCAGAGTTCCTAACACCCAGACCTTTGACTGACAGCTCCACCCAGCAGTGAGCCCAAACAAGCATGTTACACTAGTCTGCAAGCAGGACTCAGGGCCAGTCATCGACACCACTGGCCTCTGCGCCTGGCAGGGCTGTCATCCTGGCAGCTACATCTGCTCCAGCCTCTGTGGCTGCTGGGGCTACCCTTATTGCCATAACAACCGTAAGGTCTCTTTCATTCAAGAGTCTGCCTCTTCAGCCGCTACTACTCTGGATGCCCAGCTTCAGCCCATCTTGAGTGGCCAGCTGCTGTAGCCACTTAAGCGACTGCCATCACAACCTCCCAGCTTGGCAACTTATGTTGTTGCCAAGGCAACCTCTGCAAACAGCTGCTGGGATGCTTCAGGGGCAGGAGGACAGGTGGCCAGCCTCCCTGCTGACCTGAGGTAGATTTTCCTATAGCCTCATGGGGTGGTGAGCACAGACTGCCGTCTCACAAATCTTCCGCGCACACACGCACGCACACAGTACAGAATTAACAAGATTTTGAAAATAAAAGCAATCGTAGGAATTACATTTATGCAGATAGTTTGTCTCTCAGTATCCTCGGGGAATTAAGTCCTCTTCATGGATATCCAGATCCACAGATGTTCAAATCTTTAATGTAACCTACACACATTCTCTTGTTTAAGTCATGTCTAGCTTGCTCACAATACGTAAGCAATTATTCACTGTCTTTCCCTAACATTTAGGAGATAATGGCAAGAAAAACATGTGTTCCTGCTCAGTGCTGATGTAAAATATTTGTCCCAAGTGTGTTTGATCCATGGCTGGTTGAATCTTTGGAATGAGAACCCAAATATAGAACAGTCCTAAGAATTACAATGAGAACTTCAGGTCTTTTTCATTTGTTTGTTGTTTTGAGACAGGTTCTCTGTGTGGCCCTGGCTGTCCTGGAACTTGCTCTGTAGACCAGGCTGGCCTTGAAATCAGAGATCCACCTGCCTCTGCCTCCCAAGTGCTGGGATTAAAGGTGTGCGCCACTGCTGCCTGACAGGAGAACTCCAGGTCTTAATAGAGTTAAAAAAAAAATAAGTTAATTACGTTAAAGAATGCAAACTTAAGCTGAGATAATTGATAATTATCAGTAGGTAAATGATAGTAAAGGGAAGGGGAAAAAAAACAGAAAAGACGGAGTCGAGGGAGTAATGAACTTGAGGGCTGAGGAAAGGAAGGTGTATTGTAGGGCAAGCTAGAAAGCTAAGTGGGAAAGGATCGTCCGTTCATTCGTTTGTTTGTTCGTTCCTTCCTTCCCTCCTTCTCTCCCTCCCTTTCTCCCCACTCTCTTTCTTTCCGTCTTTGAGACAGAGTCTTATTATATGTAGACCTGTTGGCCTGGAACTCATGATTGACCCCTCCTGTCTCCACCTTCCAAGTGCTGGGATAACAGATGTGAGCCATCACAGCTGGCTAAGCTGACAAAACTTTATCACTATGCTTGTTCTCTGCAGTCAAGTGCCAGGGGAGAAAGAACTGGACCCTGTCAGTTGTTTTTCCAAGGGAGCAGACGAGAACTCTCCAAGTAACATTCTCTTCTTTTTCAGGGACAAACCTATGCACACATGAAAAATGGGCACAGCCCTGTTTTGTGAAACAAGATAACCTACAGGAGCCAGAGATACAGCAGAACCAAGTGGATGAGATCATTTGTAAGGATAATTTAGGATGCCTGTGGTGATAGGTGACCCTTATAAGTTAGAGTGGAGGTGACTGGCTGAGCCTGTGCTGAGAGTCCAGCTCTGCGGCTCTGAGAGCCCCAGATGGATGCAGGATCCATGGGCCCTGCCACTGCTTTGACTGGGGAAGCAGGCAAGCAATGGGAGAGCTTTAAGACATCTGGGAGGGAATAGCCTCCAGGAGATATATTAGACAAGGAAGCCAGGGATGTGTGTGTGCCTGTGTGCATGTTCATGTGTGTGCATGTGTGTGTGTGTGTGTGTGTGTGTGTGTGTGTGTGTGTGTAGTGAGGGATGGGAGAAGATACATAATAAAGGCAGAAAGCACTGGAGATCCACAGAGTGAGAGAGACGGAAGAGTTAGGAGCCCGCAGAGGCAGAGAAGTAAGCAGAGGCACCAGGAAAGGGGAGGATGGAGAAATGACAAGCAAAAATTTGAGACAATGAAAGCCAGGGTGGTGTATCTCAAAGTAGAATCCTCAGGGGGGAGCAATTGTGGCAGGAGTATTACTACCTAAACATTACCCAAGCTTCTGGATCGTTCCTGCTGTCTGCATCCTGGGCTTCCAGTGGAATGAGCTTTCCTGTCATTCACTGAGAGCCCTAAGGGGTTTTATATTGCTGTGCAGTGATCAGCAGTGAGAGCTCAGAGTGCAGTGATGAGGACGAGGAAGACCAAGCCCTGGGCACCGGACTCAGAAGGCAGATGAACAAAGAGGCTGAGGACTCTTCCCCCCCGGGGTTCCAGAACATAGAGCTTCCTGCAGGATCTCACACCTCCTGTGTCTGGACCAACCACTCTTGAAGGACATCGAGGAGTCCAGGGGCTCAGTCTCTGCACCTTATGTTTTCTGACACTGAGGAAGATGAGGAGAGTGTATCAAGGTCCCAGACCTTAGCACAGCTGACTCCATGCTGGAAGAGCCAATCAGGCTGTAAAAATTAGTATGTGGGCAGCACCATCTGCCAAAATGAAAACAAAGACCCAATCTCCCATAGTTCTGGGAAAGTCTCTAAATACACTAACCTTGCTTTTTTTTAGCTTCTGTAGTTCTGCTTCCGGCTAACTGTCCTTGTTAACTAAGTATGTCAACTCAAAATATAGTTTTTGTGCTTAATAGTTCACCCTTAGAAAGGGTTGGGGCTACTCTGGGATCCTGAACACCCAGCATAGTCCCTGGATGGCTAAGGAAGACTTTCTATCAGCTTAAATCCATGTCCCAGCAGCCTTCTCTGGTGGACAGTCTCTCTGACCCACAACAGAGAGGTCAGGAAATATTCTTAAGCATAATAAAAAATATATATTATATTTGGCCTTTATCCCCATTTCTTTGCACATATATATGTGTGTGTGTATATATATATATGTGTGTATGTATATATATATACATTATAGCTGTGAATATATAAGAGGATGAAACAGGAGATCAGCCTGGGCTACAAAGCAATATTACTGTGAGTCTCTGTCTGGATCAGACATTTCCAGGTCATGTTGTTCAAAGAATTAAAGAAGCAAAAACAGTACAATATAAAGAAACAAAGCAGAAAGTATAGGATAGATACACTACAAGGGAGCATTGGACCCGGAGCAAGCGTGTCTTCCACAACATCTGACCCACTGCCCAGGGCTTTCTCGTGTGGAAAAGAAGTTGGCTATGGCCAATTAAGGTCGCTGGAAGCTACAGGTCAGCATAGCCAGTTAGTATGTTAAGACGTGTGCATCTTGATGTAGGTGAGAATCCCAGGTTGTTGATCAAGTTGTTGGGAAAGGGCTGTACACATGTAATTCAATGCAAGCGGAGTCCCTAGTTGCTAATTGATGCCTCTGTTGCCTTTCTCAGTAAGACCCTGTCTCAAAACAACACAAACCAAACAAAAACAATAAAATAAAACAAAGAGTTTTCTTTCAAAATCTAACCACATGGCTGGAGGAGTAAATCTTTCACTACTACACGTTTGATGTGGGCTTTTGAGAGTGATGGAGACTTTCTCAATGCTTGGTAAGGTTAACTCTTAGAACTCGGGGGAGTCTGGGGATTGATGGTCATCAAGGTCACCCTGATCCTCTGACTTCTGAGTTCACCATCTCACTTCCTAGGAAAACAAGGAAATGCAGATAAGGAACGAGCAGAGCAAATGGAGATTATTAAGGAAATGTGAGAAATAACTGCCTGGGTTAGTGAGAACCAGGTGGATAATGAAGTAATTACTGGAATGGCACTCTCTGAGCACACTTGGCGCTGGAGCGGTGAGTGGTGCACACCCTCACTGGGAGCCCACAATCCAACCAGAGAAACAATCATGTGTTATTCAGTTACTCATCCAATCAAGGGAGCAGCCAGGCATCGCCGTGGTTACTTTTGTTCACTCTGACAACTCATTTTGTAGGCTGTTGATTGGACCACTCTTACGTCACTAAATTACAATCAGCAGTGGGGTCCTGGCCTTACTTCCTGCAGTGTTAACTCCTATGTCATCATGACCCTTTAAAGTAGGACTGGGTATTTTTACTTGTAAAATTTTCACCCAGATTACTGGATGTGATAGCTGTTCTTGATAGTCTATGTGACTACATCTGGAATTAACTAAAACCTAAATGCACGCAGGTACACCTGTGAGGAACTTTTTTTTCTTAGTTACATTATTTGAAGGGGGAAGACTCATTCATTCATTCATCCATTTTATGTACAAGGCCATTCCTTCACTGGCATTAGAGCCGACTTCTTCAGGATTCCAGTGTATAATGAAGACCAGCTGAGACATCCAGCCTTGTGGACCGAATGGCTACTGGATTCTTGGCCCTTCTGTTTGTAGGCAGCCATTGTTGAGCTAACTGGACCATAGCCTGTAAGCCACCATTCGTGTGTGTGTGTGTGTGTGTGTGTGTGTGTGTATGTGTTTGTGTGTGTGTGTAATATATACAACTATAGTAATTAATAAATAATACATAACTAACAATATATAATATATATTTAATCATGTTTCTCTAGAGAACCTCAGCTAATACATTGAATGAGAGAAATTAATAGGATAGTTTTGTTTTCCCTGGGTTTGAATGAGTAAGTTAATTAAGTATATAGCAAGCCAAAGTAAAAGAATAAATAGCAAGTAATAGATAGACAAGATAAGATAGGTAAACAAAACATCATCTAATTGGATGCTCAAAGAGTCAGCAGAAATGGACTGCAGAAGCCCCATTGAGACAGTCATTTGGAAGTTCCACACAGAATTCAGGGCAGAGCAGGATTCCTCCAGGGCCGGTTTCCAGTAAAAAGAACAGATAGCAACCGTGAAGGATATGCTATCTCCCGAATAAATCAATGAGTTATGGAAGAAACAAGCCTGCTTAGCCATTGATAGAGTCAGGGAATGTTCAAAAATTTTTTTTTCCTGGTAGGCCCACCCCAGTTTGTTTTGTTTTGTTTTTTGAAATAGTGTCTCTCTAAATAGAAAATAGCCCTGCTTGTTAAGGAACTCACTATGTAGACTGGGCTGGCCTTGAGCTCAGAGAGATCTGCTTGCCTCTGCCTCCTGAGTGCTGGGACTACAGGTGTGCAAGCACCTTATTCAGCTCTTACCTGGGTCTGTTTTGAAGAGAAAGTTTATGTCCCCAGTTGGTTTATTGTTCCAGTCTCCCTTGTTTTGTTTTTGTGTTTGTTTTAAATGCTTTCTGAAAAATAGGGTTTAATGTTGAACAAGTGAACTCAGTAACTTTATGGACTGTCCTTTTAAAACTGGCTAAAGTTGGCTATATGAATGGCAGCTTTTATTATTATTATTATTGTTATTATTATCATCATCATCATCACCATTATCATTATTATTATTCTTTGCTTTTGGGTGCTTAAAACCATGTAAGTGGCCAAAGTTAAATATTTTTGTTTGTAAAGTCTATTGAGACTCTGTATGTGTTCCTCTTGGGGGATTTAGGTGGGACCCACTGACTCCCTAAACTTTCCTCTATCAGCTGTGTCGTCTGCCGGGTCCTGTTGACCATGTCACTTCCTTTGGAAGCGCAATATCTTAGTTTGGATTTTATTGCTGAGAATAGATATCATGACCACGGCAACTCTTATAAAGGAAAACATTTAATTTGGGTCTGGCTTCCAATTTCAGATGTTTAGTCCATTATCATCATGGTGGGAAGCAGGGCAGCATGCAGGCAGACATGAGTCTGCAGGAGGAGCTGAGAGTTCTTTATCTTGATCTATAAGCAGTAGGAGATTGAGTCACTGTGAGTAGCTTGAGCATATATAAGACCTCACAGCCCACCTCCACAGTGATACACCTCCAAAAAGGCCACACCTACTCCAATAAGGCCACACCTCCTAACAGTGCCACTCCCTCTGTGCCATGTATTCAAATAAATGAGTCTATGTGGGCCATTCCTATTCAATCCACCACACACAGGGAACATGTTTCTCTCCATTAACTCTGTTTCCTATGGAATGTGCATGGGTTAGAATCCAATTGTCAGAGACTCCATAGCCTGATTTAGGGCTTCCTATCCATGAGGTGCTGGCTGACCTTGGCCTGTAAGGGTTAAATGTTGGCTGTTCTTTTTGAGCTCATTGATGTGGGCCAGAAGGGCAGCTTTACCAGTTTCATAATTCTAAATCTTGAATAACATTTAGAGAAACTTTAGACAAACAAAAACCTGCAAAAACAAAACAGGACTTGGTTAGGGTTTCTATTGCTGTGATAAACACCATGAGCAAAGTCCTTTAGGGAGGAAAGGGTTTATTTAAGCTTACAGCTTGTAGTTCGACATTCAGGGAAGTCAGGACAGGAACTCAAGGCAGGAACCCAGAGGCTGAAACTGATGGAGATCTATGGAGAAGTGCTGCCTACTGGCTTGCTTCCATGACTTGCTCAGCCTGCTTTCTTGTTGGCACCCAGAGCTACCAGCCTAGGGGGTGGTACTGCCCAAATTAAGCTAGAGTTTCCCACATTGATCATCAATAATACTACTAAAAAAATGCCCCGTGGGCTACTCTGGTGCTGACATTTTCTCAATGGAAGTTCTCTCTGTCCAAATAACTCTAGCTTGTGTCAAGTCGACATAAAACTAGCCACCTCAAAGCAGTTTTTAAACTAAATCCTAATTTTGCTAAGACTCACTTCACAAAGAGATTAAGGTCTAACTAAAATTACTTGTGTGGAAAAGCACAAGTAATCATTTCGATTAAACATGCATTTTTATTTTTTAAAACTGGTCGTTACAAATGATACTATTAGAAGATCAATATCTTTAGGAATTTTAATAACTTTCAAAACAAGAGTTGAATCCAAATTACATACATGGCACAATGTAGCCAACTGAGAGTTCCTGTCTGTATCTGATGTTCGACTACCAAGCCTTTGGTTACTGTTACAAGTCTCAGGCAAGCCTCGTACAGCTTGGATTTTTTTTTTCCTGTGGTCTCACAAAGTTTAAAGTTAGAGAAAGCTTTACATTCAGCATGAGTATGTCCAGCTAAAATGCAGAAGAAAAAGTACACTGAGAGCCAAAATCTTCCATGTCCATCCTGTAAACTGCAGTTTTAGACACAGAAGGCATGTATTCCTTTATTCTAGCATCTGAGCAGAGTCCACATGTCTGTGGGTGAATTGTCACAGCATCCATTGTCTGGCCTTTCTCTCTCACTTCCCTTACTCTCTCACTTCTTATAGGAATAACTGCCTTCAAATAACAATAGCATCTTGTGGTGATTGTTGACCAATTCATTATACTGGCTCATTTTGTGTGCCAACTTGACACAGGCTGGAGTTATCACAGAGGAAGGAGCTTCAGTTGGGGAAGGGCCTCCATGAGATCCAGCTGTGGGTCATTTTCTCAATTAGTGATCAAGCAGGGAGGGCCCCTTGTGGGTGGTACCATCTCTGGGCTGGTAGTCTTTGGTTCTATAAGAGAGAAGGCTGAGCAAGCCAGGGGAAGCAAGCCAGTAAGAAACCTCCCTCCGTGGTCTCTGCATAAGCTCCTACTTTTTTTTTTCAATTTTTTATTAGATATTTTCTTCATTTACATTTCAAATGTTATCCCAGAAGTCCCCTATACCCTCCCCCCACCCTGCTCCCCTACCCACTCACTCCCACTTCTTGGCCCTGGCGTTTCCCTGTACTGGGGCATATAAAGTTTGCAAGACCAATGGGCCTCTCTTCCCAATGATGGCGGACTAGGCCATCTTCTGCTACATATGCAGCTAGAGATACAAGCTCTGGGGGTACTGGTTAGTTTATATTGTTGTTCCACCTATAGGGTTGCAGACCCCTTCAGCTCCTTGGGTACTTTCTCTAGCCCTGTGTTCCAACCAATAGATGACTGTGAGCATCCACTTCTGTATTTGCCAGGCACTGGCATAGCCTCATATGAGACAGCTATAACAGGGTCCCTTCAGCAAAATCTTTCTGGCATTGTGCAATAGTGTCTGGGTTTGGTGGCTGATTATGGGATGGATCCCCAGGTGGGGTAGTCTCTGGATAGTCTATCCTTTCGTCTTAGCTCCAAACTTTGTCTCTGTAACTCCATCATGGGTATTTTGTTCCCTATTCTAAGGGGGAATGAAGTATCCACCCACTGGTCTTCCCTCTTCTTGATTTTCTTGTGTTTTGCAAATTGTATCTTGGGTGTTCTATGTTTCTGGGCTAATATCCAGTTATCAGTGAGTGCATATCTAATGACTTCTTTTGTGATTGGGTTACCACACTAAGGATGATATCCTCCAGGTACATCCATTTGTCCAAGAATTTCATAAATCCATTGTTTTTAATTGCTGAATAGTACTCCATTGTATAAATGTACCACATTTTCTGTATCCATTCTTCTGTTGAGGAACATCTGGGTTCTTTCCAGCTTCTGGCTATTATAAATAAGGCTGCTATGAACATATGTCCTTATTACCAGTTGGAACATCCAAGAACACATCAAAACGCTCATCCATCATGACCCAGGGATGCAGGGATGGTTTAATATACGGAAATCTATCAATGTAATCCACTATATAAACAAACTTAAAGACAAAAATCACATGATCATCTCATTAGATGCTGAGAAAGCATTTGACAAAATCCAACACCCCTTCATGATAAAAGTCATGGAAAGATCAGGAATTCAAGGCCCATACCTAAACATAATAAAAGCAATATACAGCAAACCAGTAGCCAACATCAAACTAAATGGAGAGAAACTCGAAGCAATCCCACTAAAATCAGGGACTAGACAAGGCTGCCCACTTTCTCCCTACCTATTCAATATAGTACTTGAAGTCCTAGCCAGAGCAATTCAACAACAAAAGGAGATCAATGGGATACAAATTGGAAAGGAAGAAGTCAAAATATCGCTATTTGCAGATGATACGATAGTATATATAAGTGACCCTAAAAATTCCACCAGAGAACTCCTAAACCTGATAAACAGCTTCAGTAGCTGGATATAAAATTAGCTCAAACAAATCAGTGTCCTTTCTCTACACAAAGGATAAACAGGATGAGAAAGAAATTAGGGAAACAACACCCTTCACAATAGTCACAAAAAATATAAAATACCTTGGTGTGACTCTAACTAAGAAAGTGAAAGATCTGTATGATAAGAACTTCAAGTCTCTGAAGAAAAAAATTGAAGAAGATCTCAGAAGATGGAAAGATCTCCCATGCTCATGGATTGGCAGGATTAATATAGTAAAAATGGCTATCCTGCTGAAAGCAATCTACAGATTCAATGCAATCCCCATCAAAATTCCAACTCAATTCTTCAACGAATTAGAAAGGGCAATTTGCAAATTCATCTGGAATAACAAGAAACCTAGGATAGTAAAAACTATTCTCAACAATAAAAGAACCTCTGGTGAAATCACCATGCCTGACCTCAAGCTGTACTACAGAGCAATTGTGATAAAAACTGCATGGTACTGGTATAGTGAAAGGCGGGTAGATCAATGGAATAGAATTGAAGACCCAGAAATGAATCCACACACCTATGGTCACTTGATCTTTGACAAGGGAGCTAAAACCATCCAGTGGAAAAAAGACAGCATTTTCAACAAATGGTGCTGGCTTAACTGGTTGTTATCATGTAGAAGAATGTGAATTGATTCATTCCTATCTCCTTGTACAAAGCTCAAGACTAAGTGGATCAAAGACCTCCACATGAAACCAGAGACACTGAAACTTATAGAGGAGAAAGTGGGGAAAAGCCTTGAAGATATGGGCACAGGGGAAAAATTCCTGAACAGAACAGCAATGGCTTGTGCTGTAAGATCAAGAATTGACAAATGGGACCTCATAAAATTGCAAAGCTTCTGTAAGGCAAAAGATACTGTCAATAAGACAAAAAGGCCACCAACAGATTGGGAAAGGATTTTTACCAATCCTAAATCTGATAGGGGACTAATATCTAATATATACAGAGAGCTCAAGAAGCTGGACTCCAGAAATTCAAATAACCCCATTAAAAATGGGGTACAGAGCTAAACAAAGAATTCTCAACTGAGGAATACCGAAGGGCTGAGAAGCACTTGAAAAAATGTTCAACATCCTTAATGATCAGGGAAATGCAAATCAAAACAACCCTGAGATTCCACCTCATACCAGTCAGAATGGCTAAGATCAAAAATTCAGATGACAGCAGATGCTGGCGAGGATGTGGAGAAAGAGGAACACTCCTCCATTGATGGTGGGATTGCAAGCTTGTACAACCACTCTGGAAATCAGTCTGGCGGTTCCTCAGAAAACTGGACATAGAACTACTGGAAGATCCAGCAGTACCTCTCCTGGGCATATATCCAGAAGATGTCCCAAGCTCCTAGGTCTTGACCTGCTTGAGTTCCAGTCCTGACTTCCTTTAGTGATGAACAGCGGTTTGGAGGTGTGGGCTGAATAAACCCTTTCCTCCCCAACTTAGTTCTTGGTCATGATGTTTTGTCCAGGAATAGAAACCCTGACTAAGACACCCACCCTATTGTGTTCTGCACAGTCCTGAGATCAGACAATGGTAGCCATACTTTCAGTTTCAAATGATGAATTTATTAAGCATATAACAAGCTAAGTAAAAGAGTAAATAGAAAAAAAATCCAACACGACAAAACATCACGTTAATCATGTACTTCAAAATGTACTTCAAATATCCAGGGGGAGTGGACAGGGAGGGGGGAATCCAGGGGAAATCCTGCAGAGGCAATCAGCTGGAGTTTCCAATAGAGTTCAGGACAGAGAAGAGTTAACCTCTAGTGGGGCTTCCAGATAAAAGAATATATAGGGAGAGAGGAGAGAGAGAGAGAAAGAGAGAGAGAGAGAGAGAGAGAGAGAGAGAGAGAGAGAGAGAGAGAGAGAGAGAGAGAGAGACTGCCATCAAACTGGACGCTCACAACAGGCAGCAGGAACTGTTTGTGGAAACAACAGTCAGCCAGTTTCCAGTTGAGCTTTCTCTCCATGACTGGGCTTCTGTGGCTGAATGTCCGGCTTCTCTTTCCCACTTTACATTCCAGGATAATCAGTTGTAACCTCTGTTAGAGATGGTCTCCTTCTAGCTGCTCTCAAGGTATTTTCACTCTTGGACTGGCTTTGTTGGTTCCTCCTCCCTGTCACAGAGTTAGAGGGGCAAGGCCACCCCTAGACAAGACACTTCGGAGGGTGGGTTTGAAATGGGGGGAGGGGGCAATCCTGCTTCCAGAGTGGTCTTCTCAGTAGGCTCAGACCTGACTGTTCCCCAGGGTGACAGACATGGTATGCCCTAAGTTTTCTTTAGAAAGATGATCAAACAGGAAGGACGATATAGAAGGTTAGAGACGGGAGTGTGGCAGGCTGTCTACATATAAAGGTGGGCTCTCTGAGCATCATGCTGTTGGCTGCTTGAGGGACGATTACTGGAGGGACCAGAAAGGACTAGGTTAACAAAACGGTGTGGTTGCACGGTTCATGTTGCTCGCTTGTATCCTCGATTGAAAAAATCCTTTTGAAATTCTTCTCAAATTTCTTTCCTACTATGATTCCAAGATTTTTGAACCTTTTCTGAAAAAGAAGTAGGAAATTGGTGATAGCCATCACTGAACACACTTAGCTAGCCATCCCTCCGGATAACCCAGAACCTCACTTAGACTATTCCAAATAGTGAGGGTAAACCCAATTAAGAGGAGGTAGTGGGGCCTTCAAGATGGCTCAGTGGTTAAAGGCACCTGCCCCTAACCAGACCTGAGTCCAATTCCTGGGACCCCCACATTGTGGAAAGATTCTAATAATGTGTGACCTACACACATGCACCTGCACCCATTGTGGCGTGTACCCTCTCCCTTCAGCTCCTTGGGTGCTCTCTCTAGCTTCTCCATTGGGGGCCCTGTGTTCCATCTTATACCTGACTGTGAGCATCCATTTCTGTATTTGCCAGGCACTGGCATAGCCTCATACAAGACAGCTATAATAGGGTCCCTTCAGCAAAATCTTTCTGGCATATGCAATAGTGTCTGGGTAAGAGGTTGTTTTTTTGTTTGTTTGTTTGTTTGTTTTTGTTTTGTTTTGTTTTTGCTACAGCACTAGGGATTCAGAAATGTGAGGTTTTGCAACTTGAGACATCTGATTTTTCTCCCTTTATAGATGGGAAATGCTAGCTGTCTTTAAAGCACACTGCTGTTCCCTGTAACGAAGAGCAGCTCTGTAGCCTACTGCTCTCCACAGGTGAGAAATCACCTGTCTGAAAGTGGAGCCTTTGGTCCTCTGTGGGTCACTGTGGCTTTCTCCTCCTGTACCATGGGACTTCTAGAATCCTCCCTCAGATTTGACTTGTACAGGGCTTACCCCTTGATGAGGGAAATTATAGCATCTACCTGAGTAGAGAAAGAGACTCAACTCAGAGCCAAAAGGAAGCACAACAGAGGCGCTTACTTTATAAAATATGCTGTGGTTGTGAAAGATGAGGCGCATGTCCTCCACAAAGCGTCGTACCGAATGGTATGCCTTCTTATTCAGCCTATTCTTGATTTTGTTTAACCACATGTGCTCCCGGAGGTCTGGAAACTTCTCTTTCCTCTGTTGAGGAAAGCAGAGAAGGCAGGGCTATCAGCATAATCCTGAGTTGGCCTTCCCACACTCCCATGGTTATGGACTCTGTCTGAATGTTTGCATGGCCACTCCAGTCTAAACCCCTGGTGTACTGAGAGGTAAAGGCACTGCAAGGTCATTAGGTTTTGGAGGTGTAGTACCTGTGAGAGGGATGAGTGCCCTCACTGAGACTCCAGGGAGCCCTCTCCCTCTCTTTTCACCATATGAGAGAGCAGTCAGAGTGAACCATCTGCATCCCAGAAGACTTTTAGCCAGCTATGCTGGTGCACATCTATACTCCAGCACTTGGGAAGCAGAGGCAGATGAATTTCTGTGAGTCTGAAGCCAGCCTGGTTATACAGTTCCAGGTCAGCCAGAGCTACACAGTGAGACTGTCTCAAAAACAAAACAACAATAACCAAACAACTAAGAAGTAGAAGACCCTATCTAGAACCCAATCATATTGGCACCTCAGCCTCAGGCCTCCAGTCTCTAGAACCATAAGAAACAAATTGTATTCTATATACAAATAGTACGTATATACTGCTCCCAGACTATGGTCATTTGCTATGTATGGCTACCTACACAAAGGGACCCGTCCACAAGGCAAAGAGAAAGCCCACATGTATGAGGAGAAGATCACAAGGTTGCAGTTCTGTTGTTTTACTCACTTGCTTTGGTTTGGGGATAAAAAAGCCACTTTTTGGATAGCAATAGATAGTCAAAAGAAGCAGTTCACATTTCTGTAGAAAATGAAAGGTAGTCACTTCTAAGTGGAAGATAACTTACAGAGAAAAGGCATATTTAAATTCCAAGATGCAAGGAACAATTCCCAGACCTTTGGCCTCTTTGAGACAAATATGAAATGCAGCTACTCCCTGGAGTCCAAAGTCTAGCATTGAGTCACATGATCAAAGGACATCACCATTTACCTTGGGGTTCTGTTCCTCAGCGGCTATGAGACTGAGTTCCTCTGCCAACCAAAAAGGGGACCTTCAACTTTGCCCGGACTCACCAGCTGTTCCTCAGGTGACATCTTCCTCTTCAGGACCTCAGCTTCCTTATGACATGCTTGGGTTTTTTGGCCCCTTAACTGATTCTTTCTCTTGCAGAAGGCACAATGCCATGATCTACTAAGAGGTCAGGTATAAAGTGAGCAAGAGCAGACAGAGTCTGTAAGCCAGCACCACCCCCCTTCCTGTGGCTGATAAAGACCTCTGTTAAACAGAGAGGAGTGGTTTCTACCTTGTGTTTACCTTTGCTCTTGGAGGACCCTATACTGGATCTCCATGTAGGCTCAAAATGCAAGGATAACCCCTTCCATTAAAAGTCAATATGTTGAATGAGGAGTTTATCCAAGGAAGTGATGGATTTCCATTGACTTCTCCATCCAAAAGCATTGGGTGTTTGACAAGAAGCTATGTTTGGTCCTAACAGTGAATTTATTGCCTTAAACAAGGAGTCTTGAACCTTGATGGGCCAACCAGACTATAGAGATACAGTCAGGAAACCAGAAAGCAGATCTTGCTTCTCTCAGTCCAGCTGAGAACAAGCTACCGGTGTCTTTTCACCTGGCATTGTAAGGTCTGTGGCCAGAAATTGTGTTATGGAAACAGTGGAAAGGAGATTTGCTCACAGTGTCAAATGCTTTCCACTTTACCTGACGTGCCTGCTAGTTTCATGTCAACTCAAGTCATTTTGGAAGAAGAAACCTCAATTGAGGAAAATAAATGCCTTAACCAGATTGGTCTGTGGGTGGGAGAGCCTGTGGTACATTTTGTTGGTTGATGATTGATATGGGAGCTCCAGCTCACTGTGGGTGGTGCCACCCCTGGGCAGGTGGTCCTGGGTAATATAAGAAATTAACTGGCTGAACAAGCTATGAGGAACAAGCCAGTAAGTAGCACTCCATGGTCTCTGAATCAACGTCTGCCTCTAGGTTCCCATTCTGACTTTGCTGGGTGGTGGATTACAAACTGTTAGATGAAATAGTCTTCCCTTCCGAAGTTTATTTTGGTTGTGGTGTTTTATCACAGTGATAAAAACCTTGACTAAGATACCCCAACTTTCATTCATTTCAATGATCCATCTTAACAAGACTGGCCTCTCTTTGTCCATCCAGTATTTTTTTTCAAGGTGGCCATTACAAAATGCCCCTGGCAGGGTGTTGAGAGCTGCATGTGGGTAGAGTTAAAGAGCTGATTCATTTTGTGCCTAGGTAGCTTGTCTAACTAGTCAGAAGATGTTTCCGATGATTCTCTGAGATGGTGTTCTGGGAGCCTGGGAGTGGTCTTAGGACTCCAGAGGACAATGCTCTGTTAGAGGGTTTCCAGTAGAGACCAGTTTCTGGGTCACAGTAGTTCTGTCCACACCATCCACAGAAACATCAAATCCCTTGTCCACCTCTTGGAATCTCACACACCACCTCTGTCCAGAGACAAATCTGTAGCAAAGACATGCTTTGGTTGGGGTGAAGTGCTGACACTCAGAATTCACAGTTCTTATGATGTGCTCTGGAACCCAGCACTAACTAGTTTGGTAGAATGCTAGGGTGGACTTCTGAAGGCTTGATACAACCCAGCTGTGTCAACTTTGGAATTCCAGAGTGGGGAAGAAGAATATATGGTTCAGACCAACAACAGCTCTACGGTGTCATCACCCTAATGGAGTACCTCAGGAAGATGGAGCGATGCTTCTCACAGGTAACCACTTGCAAGGCCTTTATTTCTATCAGACTTCTGCTATGAGTGCTGAGAAACACCACTGGACACTTTTGGATCTTGAGACTAAGAGCCAGCATCTCTCTCTCTCTCTCTCTCTCTCTCTCTCTCTCTCTCTGTATGTGTGTGTGTGTGTAGGGGTGAAGTATGCTCTGAGAAAGAAGGGCTGGAGACAGGGCTGTCTTACTAACCTCTTATCTTCCACAGGTGGGATGTGGCAATTCTTATGATAGAATTCTTTACAAGCAGTACAAGGGTGCACTTTCCGTGGCTGGCCGCATACTTTACATGCTTTTGGATTTCCTCGCTACAAGAAGAAATGTTGTAAACAACTTCAAGATCAGTGTGACCCCAGAATTCTAGAACAAATGGCCTTTGCCTATACCAAAGTGGCTTAGAAATCTCTCCAGTCCAAAGTATGTTTCAAATATTTATTTGTGTGTGTGTGTCTGTGCGTTAATATACACATAATATATTACATAGTATGTATATAAATATAATATATATGAATACACAGGCACACACATACATACACATTTACATACACATTCACAAACACCATATATGTATATATGTATGTGTGTGCATTAACACACACACACACACACACACACACACACACACACACACACACACACACTCACACACGCCTACAAAGGCCAGAGGGAGAATCTGAGCCCTTGGACTTGGATTGCAGGAGATAGTAGTCTGGTGTGTCAGTGCTGGGAATTGAACCTGGGTCCTCTGGAAGAGCAGCCAGTGCTCTAAACTACTGATCTATCTCTCCAGCCCATCTCCTCAAAATACTAAGAAGTATTATTGAACAGAGATTTTAGAAGACATTCTGGTATGAAATAAAGTTCATAGAATTGTTGGGCTATGTCAGACTAGAAAAGTTTATATTGTGAAGACAGCAAATTCTGAGAGTGAAATAACAGAAATACTGTTGTAATAACAACAGTAGCAAGAAAGTTGAATTAAAGATAGTCTGATAAATTTATTATTCAGGAAAGCCTGACTCCAAAATATAATGTTGTATCTGGCTTAATTCATTAGCTAATTAATTCTTCATCATCATTATTTTTTTTTAAAGAGGGGCCTCATGTAGCCAGGGCTAGCTTGGGTTCTGGTTCCCCTTCCAAGGTCACGTTTCTAATGTTCAAGGCACGTGGCCAGGGGAACCACCCAGGGCTGAAGATCAGCCTCTGCTATTAGAATGTGGGGATTCCTTGGGCTCTGTCCTGCACCCTTGACTCATTTCATTTGCCCTAATGTTCATAGCTCCTCCCATGACCACCCCACCCCTAGACTTTCAGATCTATATTCTGGCCTTGGTTTGGGCCTGCTACATTCATAACCTGTTCTCTAGGGAATCTGTTTCGTTCTGTAACACTGACTGTTCCTCTTTTACAACGGTTCTCTAGCCTCTAACAGCCTATATGTGAAACCTGGGTGTGAACCCTGGCTCCGCCCACCCCGTGTCGCAGACTCCCAGCCCTCCACCAATCATATGCGAAGCCTGGATGTGACGCTTGGCTCCGCCCACCCCGTGCCTCAGACACAGCCCTCCACCAATCATGCCTATCTCAATTTCTAAGTCTCATCTCATTCTTGAGCTTTTGAAGGGCCTGCTGCTTTCGGGGTGCAGAATTCCTTACGCTTGTCTGGAATCTCCGCTCATCCCTGTACAAGCAAGCTGCCCTCTTCCCCCAACTCTACCCGCACGAGGAAGCCTCCAAACAACGGAAAGGCGCCAAGAGTCCAGTTCTGCATTCTTGGCAGCTGTCGTAACCTCCTCCCCGGATGCTGCCAGCCACCCCAATCCCTGCCTAAGTGCTCGCTCATATCTTGACCATACTTGGGCACAAGCCCAGCTTATCACCCCTCACCTAAAGAGCTATACTTGTCCCCCACCCCCACCTTAACCTGGGCACATGACTTCCTCAGTTCTCGTCATTGGAACTGATGAGCCTGCCTGCCTGGGAGCAGAATCTAATAAACCTGCGTTTATGTGCTTTTAATGTGGTCTGATATGGCCTGTATATCTGTGACACTGACACACACACACACACACACACACACACACACACACACATGAGAGAGAGAGAGAGAGAGAGAGAGAGAGAGAGAGAGAGAGAGAGAGAGAGATTATCTTGATGTGAAAACCCTGATGGGGTCAAAGAAAAAAAATCTAACAATTCATAGGTGAAGTGAATAAAATCATAATTTGTAATTTCTTCTTTCAGAGATTTACTATGACACAAAAACTACCACGTTTGGGGGCACATATCTCCATCTATCTTGGAGTAGTCCTTGCTTTTTATAATGGCAGGTGTTGTGACTATTTTCAGGTCGTTGGGCCAAGGTTTCTGATTCATCATCCTGTTAAAAACACTTCAAGCGAGTCCCGAGAAAGAGCAGCACCCAGACAAATCCACATGGGGTTCCATTGTCTAGAGTCCTTGGGAGGCCTGAGGTTTGCCTCTTTAATGTGGGCAAGGAATCCAGGCCATGACACTCACTGTACCACTGAGGTACACCACCATGCACCCTAGCCCCCCTTTATAGTGGTCATCCATCCATGGTGCTGGGGTTTGAACCCAGGCCACCTGATGTGCTAGACAAGTACTCTACCACCAGGCAAACACCTTACCACTAAGAGCATAGGCTCTTGTCCCTTTAGTTTTTTATTTTAACTCTACGTGTACAGATGTTTTTCTTACATGTATGTCTGTATACCACCTGTGAGCCTGGGGCCCTCAGAAGTCAGAAGAAATTTGATTCCCTGGAATTAGAATTACAGGTGGCTGTGAGCCACCATGTGGGTGCTGGGTTTCAAACCCAGGTCCTTGGAAGGGCACTAAGTGCTCTTAACCGCTGAGCGATTTTTCCATCCCTGACCCCCCTTTTAAACAAGCAATTTGTTCTCTTATTTAGTAATAGTCTTCAACATGCTATAGACTAAAATCCACTCGTGGAACGAGAAATAAATTCAAGGTTCAAGAGTGTCGTTCCAGGGCAGAATGTTTAGCCTGACATGAATGAGGCCCTAGGTTTGATCCTTAACACAGAGGAAGAAGACCCACATCTCAGACCCCATCACCAGCAATTTCAGTTCACTGAGCTGGATGCTTGGATAGTCTGAGGGGTTCTAATGCACGGTCATCAGGTGAGACCTGTGTATCTGAAGCTGTGCCCCACGGACCAGCAGACTCAGCATCTGCTTTAGCCATCCAGTAAGTTATCCAGAGACTGGAGAGCGGAGGGTCCTGCCCCTAGCAGAGAAACAAGAAAAGCATGGCTATATCTAAGTAAGAGACCAGAAGGGGGAGAGGGGTTCCTGGGACTGGAGTTACAGATGGTTATGAGCTACCAGATGAATGCAGAGAACAAACCTGTGTCTTTTGTTAGTGCTCTTAACCACTGAGCCATCTTCCCATGCCCCAGGTTTTTAAAAATCACATTTTATGCATGTGTGGGGTTACTCCTGTGACCCTCAGGTGGAGAGCAAAGGATACATTTTGGGAGCTGGTTTATACATTTCAGTGTGTGTGTGTATACACACACATACACACACATATACATATATATATAATAAATCTTAAAAAAAAACAACAAAACAGACAAAGATGTCTCATGAATAAATAAAAACTTTAAAAAAAAGTCAACCACAATGATTCCAGATTATAGAATCCATTTTTATCACCATCAGCGAATTTAACAACTATAACGTGACAGAGATAGACAACTAACAGTTTGAAGCTGTTGGCCTCAGACACCATAGCAGAAGGTCACAGGGCATTTACCTGTCTCCTTGTTTGCCTTGGGTTTCGTGGAGTTTCCTTCTGAAAGACAGAAGAGATCACTTGTGGGATAGCTCCCAAGGTCGGCTCCCATCTCTACCTCAGATATTTTGATGCTCAAAGAAGCAAATCATTATAAAACAACAACTAGACGAACACCATAGGATAAATTCAAATCTGGTCAAATCCAAATCGGTCAATTTAAAAACGTATATACCATCACGTGGGGATGGAGAACAAACAATTTGTAGACAATAGGCTCAGACATCACGGCAGGAGACTGTGGGATATAAATACCTTTTTCCTTGGTGGGTCTTGTAGTACTCCTTTCTGAAAGACAGAGATTAATGATAGGGTTGGTCTTGGCTTTTATTTCTTGAGCTAGGTATTTTTAACTGCCTTCTAGATACTGCTATCTGGATGTCCCATTGTTAGATACAAGGTAACTCCCTGGAAATTATTTATTTCCATGCTCTCCACAGCGAGTCAGGGAAACCTTTAGACTTTTCCCCCACACGATCACCCCCAGCTTCCTGACACACTGAGGCTTCGTTTTCATGTTCTTCTTCCCCGTGCAGAAAGCCCCATTCTACACTTTGTCAGAACTATCTTCCTTTACCACCCAACTCTGTGAAAACTCTCCATCCCACCCCTTAGCTACAGCATCGCTTCCTGCTGGCACCTCTCCTCACAGTACTAACTGCAGCATGAAGGTGCAGCCTGGCTCTGGCCAGGGGCTCACACCTGTAACTACACGGCTTTAGATGCAGCTCAGTCAATACCCAATGAGCAATCCCTTTTCCTTTATTGTGAATGTGACACAGGGAAAGGCCACCTGAGATGTGTGACAGAGAGCACAGTGTACCCTGAGTTGAATGAAATAGGTTCAGCTATCAAAGGAAACTCCTGATTTCCCTCAGTTCAGAGCGTTGGTATGAAGGACTTACTTTTAAAAAAGCAATCTTTAAATTACCCTTTCTTTTATTTACTTTTCTTTTGGCATAGAGGGAGCTAAGGGTATTACTTGGTGACCTAGGCTGTCCTGAAACTCACTACAAGGTCTGGGCAATTCCTCTGCCTCAGTCTCCCAAGGGCTGGGATTACAGGTGTGAGCCACCACACCCAGCTATTCCTTTTCAAGACTAAGTGTGGGATGACTTACTGGAAGAAATCCTGCTGGGACATTCTGTAACTCAGGCATCCATGCGGTTGAATTATTTTCAGATATGTAATTTATTTTCTTTCATCACTGACACTCCGAGTTTAAAGACACACCTGCCCCTCCCCCTGTCAGATTTTAAATTATATCCATGCTACCAAATCTTATACAATCAGTTCATGGAAAAGGCCACACACAGTCTGTTCTCCTACCATCTGAAGGATGGGAGTCAATCCATTTAAGAGGATTAAGCTGTAATACAAGCCAGCCAAGGTCACAAACACCTCCATGGCATGCTGGCAACACCCACGCCATGGAACCTGGCTAACAAGAGTCATGATGGACACAGAGATTCTGCTAACATCTTCTACCAGTGAGTTATGCCTGTGAAATCTTTGGTTGAAGCTACCAGCTACACCGAGAGAGCCTTGAATCTGTTGCCGTTCCCCCAGAATATTGGAAGCTGCCTGTCACACAGCAGAAACTTTTCATCTACCATGGCTCCAGAAACCGCAGACGCTTTCTGCCCGCAGAATACCTGTATCAGTTCTCTCAGGGTCCATCCCTTGCAGCGGATGCTTTGCCGCCAGTTCTTGGCTTTTTCACAGTTTCCTTCGATTTCAAAGTCCATGGGAGTGAATAACCGCCCTGTCTTGCCCCGTATACTCCTCACATAGATGCCTGTAAGACAGGATAAACTGAGGAGCCAGCTCGGAAAACACCTGCTCTTGGCCTACGGTCAGGCTGGATCTGGGGCTCAGGCTCAGTCAGGAAGGTTTACATTTCCCTGTGAGTCACCAAGGGCCACACATCCACCTGACAGGCAAGGACAGAGACTAGTTGACATTGCCCTTTGACCTTTTCCTAAAAAGAATTCATTTATTTATTTTAGGAGTACTGGTGTTTTGCGGGGTGTTTTGTTGGTCTGTGGACAGCATGCATGTTTTCTGCCTACAGAAACCAGAAAAGGACATTGTCTCTCCTAGAACTGGGGTTGTGAGCCACCCTGTGGTTGCTGGGGATGGAACCTGGGTCTTCTGGAAGAGCAGCAGCTAGTGCTCTTAACCACAAAGCTGTCTCCCCAGCCCTTAACATCACCTTTTAAAGTATTCTACTGTAATATTAAAAGAAAAGAGAATAGCAAAGGAAGGTCTCTGAGACACAAACAGGATTTTTTCTCCTCCTTTTACTGTGCTCCAGGGTAGAGCCAACTTGCATTTTAGAAAGGTGAGTGAGGACACAAAGTTCCCTACTGGGCTCTTGTGAATCCACCCAGGAGGAAGCTATCACCACAGCCAGTCCTGTCTTTTGTCAACAACATCGCTCTTCCAGCTCATGATAGCTAGCTATAAAATATTCACATATTTTTGACACATGGCTATTGGATGTTAAAAGTGGTTTGGAAATATAATCCAGAGGGAATAGCTAGATTACACATAGACAGTAGAACTGTAGGGAAAATGCCTATTTGTTGATAACAAAAGAACCTATTGAGGCTAGGGAGATGGTTCAGTGGTTAAAATTGCCTGCTGCTTTTTCATGAGGCCCAGGTTCAGGTCTCAGAGTCTACAAGGTGGCATCTAAGCACTTGTTAACTCCAGTTCTGATGTCCCCGTTTGGTCTCCATGGGCTCCAGGCACAGGCACACATGCAGGCAAACACCCATGCTCATAAAACAAAAATAAATCTTAAAGAAAGAACTGTGTTGTAGGAGGAAGGTCAGTCACAATGGGTGATAGAGCAGTAGTTCTGTACCTTAACAATGATCATTTTCACTGTATTTTTTTTTATCTATAGTCCTTTATTTCTCATTGCAGTCCAGTGAGAGAAATTTTATTCTCATTTCATAAAAGAGGAAGTTCAGTGTTAGAGAGTCTGACAGAGATGACAGAGCAACTGACTTGGGGTTTAGCTATGAGTGTCACCCCATCAGGGTTCTCACATTGACAACCTGGTCCTTCACTTGGTATATGAGAATAAGATATTCTCGATCATAGAGGGAGCTGCCCTCAGGAGGGATGATGGTAACTCTCATGGGACCCCAATTGCTGGCTTCCTGTCTTATGATATGATCTCTTCCTCCTACACGTTCTCTTGTCATGAAGCCACCTACCAGCAGTCTCTTACCAAAAGCCACACAATAGGCTGCACGATCTTGACTTTTTAGCCCCTAAATCTGTAAGTTAAATAGAGTAGCCTTACTTGAATACTAAAATAGAGCCAGGAACAGTGGGCTAATATACTGGTAAACACAAAGTTTGAGTGTATCTTTCTTCCAATTCAAATATCTGCCCCACCCTTTTAACTTAGATTAAAGTTTGACAGATGTTGCAGGTAACAGACCCACAAAGGTTGATGATGAATCTCTCAGACATGTACATTTCCTGCCCAGCTGTGGAAGTTTTCACTCTGGTATGAGATACTAGATGGACATCTTATGGGCCCTTTTCTCAAGGGGAATGGGAGGTAGCCTGATAAGCTATGGTTTTATATTTAAACACGCAAAACTGCAACTTGGGGCAGAGCTCATGATAGAATGCTTCCCTAATATGCACAAAGCCCTGGGTCTAGCCTCTCTGGGGTGTGATGCAGATAGACACAGGATAAACACAGCAACCCCGAGACTCTTCTGAGTAACCACCATCCAACACAGTCAGCCCTTGACTGGCATCTGCAAATGTCATCTCGCTGTGCTGAAACTGTTACAAGGAGTACACTCGACACATACGACTCAGTTGGTTCCCTCCTGGGCATCTACAGAGAGAGGTGCCTTCATAATTCATGGCTGTTAGAAATTCTGGCACTAGACTCAGGTAGTCTCTACCAGGTGAGTAATGCCAAGATCTCTCTCTCTCTCTCTCTCTCTCTCTCTCTCTCTCTCTCTTTCTCTCGTCCTTGCTATCCTGGAACTCAATCTGAAATCCAGGCTGGTCTTGATCTCAGAGATCTGCTTGTCTCTGCCTCTCAAGTGTTGGGATTAAAGGAGCGTGCCACCACAGCCCGGCTCATGCCCTCTTCTTATTGTTAATTTGGCCTCACAACCTCTCACCTCATTAACAGGCATGACATTACCTATATCTCGAGTCCCATAAACTAGATCCGGGATGAGACACCCTCAACACAGGTGCCTGCCCCCTACACTGTGGCTTTGAAAGGCACCGAAGATCTGAAACTCACCTTGCTTAAATTTCTCCTTATCCAGGAAGCCCTGAGCGTTGCCACATACCACAGGAAGCTCAGCTCCTCCAAAATCCGCATTTTCTTCTCTGGGGATTCTCGGACCTGCAGGGACACATTTCACTTTATTCTAGAACCGTGCGGGACCTTCCCTCCACCCACTTTGGTATCTTACTTGTACAACTAAAAATGCATTAGGTTTTTACATGAATTAGTTACATTTTGTAATATAGTACATATTATCTCTTTTAGGCATGATTAGATGCTAATAAAGATAACAACACACTCTGCTCCCAACCTTTGGACTCCTACGCAGCAGCCAGAACTTTGGTGAGAAGAATTCCACTCCCAGACTTGTTGGCTACAGCAGTCACTGCTTGACGACTTTCTTCTAAATACTTTGGAGAGTTAATTCTCATTGTATTAGGGCTTTGGAGTTTTGTAGATGGGAAACATAATGCTCAGACTCTGTTTGACTGGCTTGTTGGATGCATTTATGGTAGAAAAGTGGGATGGGAGAGACACCCAGTGAGGGGGTGTCATCTCCATCCTTTGATCTGATTTGCTGTTTTTCTCCTTTACTGTGCTTGCCTGGGGTGGGGGTGGGGGCTCAAGCAGTACTAGCTCTAGAGCAGTGGTTCTCAGCCTCCCTAGTGCTGCGACCCTTTAATGCAGTTCTTCATGTTATGGTGACCCCCAACCATAAAATTATTTTTTGTTACTACTTTATAACTGTCATTTTGCTACTGTTACGAATCCCAATGTAAATACCTGTGTTTTCCGACAGTGGAGGTCTTAGGTGACACATGTAAAGGGTTATTGAACCCTCAGTGGGGTCATACAGGTTGGGAACCACTGCTGTAGATGATTCTGTAGGCGCCAGAGGGACCCCGAAGACCCTTCAGAGGTGTATGTATTGGAAATAGGAAGCCACAAGAGCGCTTATAGTGAGACAACATGGCGCTACTCTGGATATCTGAGATAAGTCAGCCAAAACATGGCTGACACTGGACATGGTGGAAGGGGGTAGGGACAATGAGTTAGCACAAAATGACTGACACAAGATGTCTGGAGACCCCAAAGTAAACAGTGATGTCATGTGATAGTTGTGGCAGTGTGACACTTTTGTGTGGGTCTGTATAAATATGGCCTTGAGGTCAGGGGCTGGAACTATCACTTTTACTGGCTTGCCTGTGTGTCGGTCTGCAGGCCTGGGTGCCTACCTCCACTCAGCCTGCCTGTATGTGTGCCAGCATACAGCAGGGTGCCTGCTGGTGACTGCCTGCTAGCAGCCTGTACGCTGGTGAGTAAAATATGTCTCGTTTTCCTGTCATTTGTCAAAATCTCTTCAACCTCCCAGCTGTCCAAGATCACCCTCATTTCCTGGCATCTGAGCACAGAGCCCAGAGTATGTGGGATCTAATTCCATTGAATCAGACAATGAAGGCCTTACAATGAGTTTCCACAGTAGTGTTTCCTACTACAGTTAAGGGGATCCATCAAAGATACAGTGGGACTGGGGTTGGGAGTAGGTATCGCACAGTTACTTTAGAGTACAGTCTATCAGAACAACAGTGGTCCAGCTGGGCACTCAGCTTAATTCACCTGAAAGCCTATGTCACATCTTTACAGATAAGCAAATTGAGTTAGAAAAGGACAAAAGTATGGCTTAAGTCACACAGGACTTTAGGGATTAGAATACAGGTCTTGTGTCACTACCAAGGTCTGTAGGGTTCTGTGGCTTTCTATGTGGGTAAGAAAAAATACACTAAACAGCATATGAGCCACACACTTTATTTCTTTCTTCAAGAATAATCAGCATATGAAGGCCTATGCCATTCTGGGTCTCTCCCAAATCAACTAACTACTCAATGGAATGATGAAAGTTATCAACCCTCCTTTGTGCTATTGAAATTGACCGATGCTAAGGGGTGGAATTGGTTTCATCAGCCAATTGAGAAATCTGACTTGTCAGTGCACAGAGTGTAGAAGTACGACTTATGAACGCTTGTTGAAGCATTCCTGAGAAGCTGTGGACCCACCTCAGGGGCCAGCAGAGGAGCAGGTAAAGAAATTGTTCTTTCAGCCATAAAAAAAGAAAATCAAAATTATGCCATTTGCAGAACATTGGATATAACTGGGAGATCATCATATTAAGCAAATCTAGTCACTCTCAGAAAGACAAAAGTATGTTTGCTCTCACTTGTGGGTCTTAAGAGTTCATACAGAGACACAAAATTACTACCTTGTTTTGCTTTGGTTTTTTTGTTTGTTTGTTTGTTTTGTTTTTTTGAGACAGAGTTTATCTGTGTAGCCTTGGTTGTTCTAGAACTTGATCTGTAGACCAGGCTGTCCTTGAACTCAAATATTCATCTACCTCTGCCTTTTGAGTGCTAGGATTAAAGGCATGTGTCATCATGCCTCCCTCACAAAATTGTATGTACAAACGACATGAATGTAGGACCAAAATTGTCTAGGAGACAAAGGAAACTAACAGGAGTGGGAAGTGAAGGGTCATGGGTCCTGGTGGAGTATGCTCAAAGTTCATTTATTTACTAGCATATAAATGGCCTATGTGATCCAGTATAATACATTTAAAAAAATAAAATAGGACCAGGCATGGTGTCATATGCCTTTAAACCCAGCACTCAGAGGCAGAGGCAGGGGGGTCTTGATGAGTTCAAGAGAAGCCTGGCCTACACAGTGAGTTCTAGGCCAGTCAGTGGTGCATAGTGAGACCCTGTCTCAAAACATTTAAAAATATTTTTATTCAATAGAATGTGATTAATCACATTTCTTACCTCTTTTTCTGCGTCGTTGTGAAGAAGGATTGGCACTTCTTGCTAGGAAAGCTGACAAAACAAGATACATGTCTCTTATTTATAACATCACACGGTGAGCAACATTTTACAAAAACACCATTTAAAGCTAACTTTCACATTTTGATATGTGAAACATATCAAAATCCACATCAGAAATCAGGAACATTTCTTACAAAGGCCTAGACAGTAAATAGACAAGGTTGTTTGGCCCATAATTTCCTTTGTGGTTCCTCAGCTTTCAAATTAGAAAGCATCCACAGACTATGTAAATAGAAGGGTGTGTTCAAATAAAACTTTATAAATAACTGGCAAGCTAAGTTTTCCTTTTGGGCTGTAGATTGCTGACTTCCAATCTAGATGTAAAGGTGATAATTAGCAGGGTTTTTGTGTTGTCTAGATCACACACAAACACACACACACACACACACACACACACACACACACACACACACACACACAGAGATAGAGAGAGAGAGAGAGAGAGAGAGAGAGAGAGAGAGAGAACAAGTCACTTCATAATCATGATTGGGACTGTAATGGTCAAATCTATTTGGATGATAAAGTTGGGGAGTACAGATGGCTTTTTGTTCCTTCTCAGCCTGTGTCCACAGCTGGCATCTTTAGACTACGTGGGAGGCTGAGGCAGATGGATCTCTGTGAGTTTGAGGGCATCTTGGTCTATATAATGAGTTCCAGGACAGCCAAGGCTATACAGAGAAACCCTGGGCTCTTGTCTAAGCATGCTACACAGAGCATAGTGGGAGTCAGGGAGTGTGCTTTTATCAGCATTAACCTTCCCCACTCCAGGCCTCCTGAAAGAGGCTTTCTTTCCTCTTTTGGTTGTTCTGTTTATCTATTTGCTGAGACAGCGCCTCACTCTATAGTTCTGCTGGCCTGGGCTCAGTATGTAGCCCAGGAGAGAGGTTACATTTCTCTAGATATACTTGTCAGACATTGCCTTCAAGCCAAACCAAAGGTTTGCCGTGACCAAAATAGGCCTCTGGCCCTGGATAAGTTGGGGAAGGAGAGACTATCAGAGTCACTCAGAAATAGCATAAAGGTGAAGGTTATGCCTAGAAGGGTCAGTGGTGGCTGATGGCTGGGCTGAGAGCCAGCAAGGGAATTTGTGAAGAAACATGATTCTTCTGGCAAGAAGAAACTCTGTAGTTGGGAACTTGATGGCTGTATTTGGGAAATACACTGCCCAAGGTGACAGTACTAGGATGTTGATCTTCTAGGAGGGTCATTTGATGTCTTAATTTCAAAGCAAGTTAGTCACTATTAACCATGGGAAATGCTTCTGCTATACTAAGTGGGAAATTTATGGCCATGCACATGCATGTGTATGCACATATACATGCATATAATGAGATATAAAGTCATATGAAGGGAGGGGGAAAGAGATTGAGGGAGAGGGAGATGAAGGAAGAAAAGGAGAGAGGAAGGGAGAGAGAGGGGAAGTGGAGAAGGAGAGGGAGGGAGGGGGAGGGGAGGGAGAGGGAGAGGGAGGGAGGGGGAGGGGAGGGAGAGGGAGAGGGAGAGGGAGAGGGAGAGGGAGAGGGAGAGGGAGAGGGAGAGGGAGAGGGAGAGGGAGAGGGAGAGGGAGAGGGAGAGGGAGAGGGAGAGGGAGAGGGAGGAGAGGAGACACATTGTTTTAGACTAATGATTCAGTAATTTGTCAGATCTGGGCCAGAGGGGAGACTATACCCAGGAGCCATGGAAGATGCTCCACAGGCAGGAGAGGGGGATATCCACAATATTTGCCAAGTTTCAGGGAGAGTCATAGACTGGGAAGTCACCCAAAGAGCTGGGTTGACCTTGATGACAGCCAATCTATGACGTTGCTTCACTTTACAGATGGGAAGAACTAACAGGCTCATGTCTGCACAGGGACCACATGGGTTTGGTCCAGAGGAGGGTAAGCTATATCACCTGTCACACAGAGGTGTTTGTTCTGTTCTGCTTTACAGCTATTTCTGCCCTTGGAAGTTCAGAAGAGGCTGTAGGGACCTTGTCTGACCACAGACACATCAATATGTCGATTGTTTGTGAAGCTGCCATCGTTGGTCCCTTTCCAGATATACTTTGGAAACTGACTAAATTGTGCTTATTTCTCCATGGTTACCATGGCTTCATCAAGCAGTCAGAGAAATGGGTTTGTTATTAGAATTATGTAATATAAAGAATGAAAATTTAGTACTGAAAATGTATCATGCTTTTTTTTGTGTGTGTCTTTAACCTGTTTTCCAGCTTGGTTTCATTGGGATTTTGATGTTCCGTATTAAGTAGCTTCCAAGTCTCTCTCTCTTTTTCCCTGAGGAAATAGAAAACAAAACCAAAACCAGATGCTTCTAAAAGATTACAATGTACATAATGATGCTTTTCAGATTTCCTATGCTCTACTTGTAAAAAGCCTAATACATAGTAAAAAAAAAATATAGCTCATAGATTTGTAATTAACAAGTCTTTGATATTTAACCTGGTATTCTGACAACATATCAACTTGACATAAGCTAGAGTCATCGGAGAGGAGAAAATGTCCCCAGAAGATCAGCCTGTAGACAAACCTGTAGGATATTTCCTTTTCTTTTTTCTTTTCTGTCTTTTTATTTCTCTCTCTCTCTCTCTCTCTCTCTCTCTCTCTCTCTCTCTCTCTCTCTCTCTCTCTCTCTGTGTGTGTGTGTGTGTACCCATCCTATCTATCTATCTATCTATCTATCTATCTATCTATCTATCTATCTATCTATCTATCTATCTACCTACCTACCTACCTACCTACCTACCTACCTACCTATCTATCTATCTATCTATCTATCTATCTATCTATCTATCTATCTATCTATCTATCTCTGTCTATCTTTGCTTTTTTGAGACAGGGTTTCTCTGTGTAGCCTTGATTGTTCTGGAACTTGCTCTGTAGACCAGGTGGCCTTGAACTCACAGATATTCTCCTGCCTCTATTACTAAAAGCTTGTACCATCACCACCTGGCAATAAAGTATTTTCTTACATAGTGATTGGTGGGGGGAGGTCTCAGCCCATTGTGGGTGGTGCCATCCCTGGATTGGTGGTCCTGGGTTCTATAAGAAAGCAGGCTGAGCAAGTTGTGGGAGCAAGCTGGTAAGCAACACCCTTCATGGCTTCTGTATCAGCTCCTGCCTCCAGGTTCCTGCCCTGCCTGAGTTCCTGTCCTCATCGCTTTTGAGCACAAACTGTTTTATGTAACTGTGAGTGAAATAAAACATTTCCTCCCAAGGTTCTTTCTGGTTATCGTGTTTCATCACAGCAATAGTAACCCAAATTAAGGTGCCCGGGTTTACCCAGATGCCATTTCCTTTGCCTGACATTGATTCAATTCATTTACTCTAGAATTAATACAGAAAATAACTTCAGGCACTTTTGTTTCCCAAGGGACACACTGAAAATAATAATAATGAGAAATAACACTTAGGTGCTTTCTGTGTGCCGGGCATCACTGTGAGCCTGTTATGCTTTGGATTTTAAGTGTCCCCAAAGGCTTGGGTGCTGGAAGGTTGAGTCATAACTGATAGCATTGCTAAGAGTGTGGAAACTCGGGAGGCCGGAGGAATAGAAGGAAGTTACATCTCTGAATAGGGGAGTCTTTTAGGGGGTACTGAGAAAAAACACACTGACCTCACCCCAAATCTCTACTGTGGAGTTTCCAGGGTTTTTGTTCTCTCACTGTGTGTCTCTGTCTCTCTGTCTCTCTGTCTCTCTCTGTCTCTGTCTCCTCTCTTTCTTTCATCGTTGTTGTTTTGTTTATTTACTTTTTTCAAGACAGGGTTTCTCTGTGTAGCCCTGGCTGTCTTGGAACTTGCTTTGTAGACTAGGCTGGCCTTGAACTCACAGATATCCACTAGTCTCTGCATAAAGCCACATACCACCACCACCACCACCTGGCTTTTTGTAGTTTCCAGTTAGTTTTTTCATATCAAATGACATTCTAATGCTGTTATAAGTGCCAACCATAGTTCCTGGGCTTACCCATGGCTTCATCTGTGCAAGAACAGAGCTTTAGGAGAACCAGGTTTGGAAAGGATGAGCAAACAAATGTGGTTTCTGCTTAAGCTTAAAATCTCAATGATTTTAATAAGGCGCACCCTTCTGCCCTGCCTCAGCCTCCTGAGAGTGAGTGGATTGTGCTATCACCCTAACTTGATATCTGTTTTCAGAGTTTATCTCATATGTTTGATAAAATAAATATAAAAAGAATTAAATGAAAAGGTGGGTGGTGGTGGCACACACCTTTAATCTCAGCACTCTAGTGGCAGAGACAGGTGGATCTCTGTGAGTTTAAGACCAGCCTGATTTACAAAGCAAGCTCCAGGACAGCTAAGACTGTTTGTTACACAGAGAAATCCTATCTTAAAAAAAAGTAAAGAAAGCAACCAACAAACAAGAAAGAGAGAAAGAGAGAGAGAAAGAGAGAAAGAGAGAGGGGGAAGGAAGGAAGAAAGGAGAGAGAGAGAGAAGTCTCCAATGAATGCTGTGGGAGACAGTACTCTCTGCACCACAAGTCTTACTGTAGAGATCCGATCTGATGAAGTGTTAAAATGAGAAATTCTGTGAGGAGGTTACTTCTTGCTCTCTAGTGAAGTAGGGGGCCTCTCCTACTCATAATCTTATCAATTTGCCCTGTTCACCAGGACAAATTTGTCATTGCAAGCATCTTTCAATTAGAAATTAATGGTACTTCTCATGAAGCTAATTTCCAAAGAGACCTCTATTTCTGACAGATTATCTTACTTGACGATTTCTGGTCATGATATAACCTATAAACACTTGTAAGATTTTATGCTGAATCAGTAGTAGTGTTATTCATGAGAGGTCATGAAGGTAGGCAATAAAAGGGCTTCAAATAAAGATTTTGAGAATCTTGTCTCACGTAAATTTATGCTGGTCATCAGTGAAAAATATTCACAGAAACATAGTTATTCAACATACAGTTTTTAAGTGTGTAGAAATTATATAATGAAAAAATATTTTTATGGGAGAACACTGAGTTCTTGGATCAATCTGATGAATGCAATTAATTAATTAATAAGATGAATGCAATTCTAATCAGAGATTCCAATGGACTAATGGATAGGGGGAAACATTCTTGAATTTATTCTAAAATCCACTCCCAGCAAGTCATCACGGTGGTTGTAGCTATGAGCCCTCCACTCTGTCCATTTGTGTCGCTCCCTCAGGTGCCAAAGGTGTGAGGGGTGGGGACCAAGACATGGACAGGGAGACAAGCAGCATCTCCAGCACTGCGCAGTAGCATAGGGAACGGTTTTACAGATTCTTTTGTTATTGATTTGTTTTTAAGACAGGGTTTCTCTGTGTAGCCCTGGTTGTCCTGGAAGTCACTCCATAGACCAGGCTGGCCTTGAACTCAGAGATCCACTTGACTCTGACTCCCAAGTTCTGGAATTAAAGGTGTGCCCCAACACACCTAGATGATTTTTTGACTCTTGTATCCCATTTATACAAAGAGCCAAATCCCATGGGGACTAGGGATGTAAACATTAAAAAATGGTCAGGTTTCTTGCAAGCACTCTAAAATCAAATATAGACCATTTTTTTAAATCTTTTTTTTTTTTTTTTAATCTTCAGGTGGAAATGGCTACAACTTCAATATGAGACCTAGGAACCACTGTGGGGAAAATAGCAATAGATTCTATTAATAACTCACCAGAAAGCCAAGGAGTGAGACAGAAATCCTAGGGATACATGTGCTCAGGAGTTAACAGCGTGGAAGAGCGGCTGCAAGGCAGTAGAGAGAGAGGAGCAGGGAGAGAGGAACACACAACAGGCAGTGAGAAATGACTGCTATGCCAAAATCAAAGCAACGGATGCTAACAGGATCCTCAAGCAGGGTTTAAGGCGGTTCAGTTAAGGGCAAATAGGATCAAAGTACATTAATACATGAAAAGATCATAAAGAAACCTGTTATTTATGACAAATTAGTGCACATTTAAAAGTATATAAGTCAGCACTATTATGTTAAAACAAATAGTGTGTAAAAATGTAGACTGTGTCCCCTGACCAGCTGTGATCTTTTTTTTTTTACAAAGCAAGAAAAGGAAAACACATATAGATATATCTAACTTATGCAAATAATGTCATTACATGCTATGTTAATATATAATGATATATTCTTGAAAGATACATACCAGTCTAGAAGGAACACTTAAAAGCAGAATAAATCTGATGAAAATATAATATTTTGAAAAAACCCTAAATTATAATTTTTTAAAACATTCCTTTTGCTTTTTTAAGGTATAGTAAAGATAGTGGTCAGAGAACTGTAAAGTATAAAGAAAAGTCACAAGTATTACGGCAATTTGCATTACTGCTGGGAAAGCCTGGGGGCATTGTATGTGTGAATGTGTGTGTGCATGTACATGTGTGTATGTGTGTGTGCATGTACATGCGTGTATGTGTCTGTCTCAGGTATCCTCCTCTCTTGCTCTTCATATGATTTACTTTATGCCACAAGGTCTCTCAGCTGAGCCTGGAGCTTGCAATTGCACTGACTAGCTGGTGAGCTCACAGGATCTTGCTGTTTCTGCTCCCATCCCTAGGGTTGCAAGTGTGCACCATGGTTTTCAGCTTTTTACACTGGTCTTGGGATCTGAACTCACGGGGCCTGGTCCTCGATACAAAGTGCTCACAACTGACTACAGCAGGAAGTGGGGGTTGGTTTCAGGTTTCTAACATCCTGTAGCTGGGAGACTGTGCCCTCACTTCCTGCTAAGCCAGTCTGATTTTCTTTTTGAACCACGGTCACATGCCACAGTGCCTGCTATTTATAAGCCACCTTTATTCTAAGACCCTGAGGCAGACTCGTCCACCCTGTTAGATGCTTGTCAGTTTCCAATCTAGCCTTTCAGCATACCTTTTGGGACTCGCATGGGACCCAAACACATGCCACTTCTAGTTCTGCTTCTAACTGCCCTTTGCAAGGAATTTTTATTTTGCCCCCTCCAAAGACTCCCAAACATTAGTGACACTCAACGTGTCTATATCAAAGGATGGCTCTACCTCTGAGATACATTTCCCTTTTGTGGTTCTTCACTTCATACCTGCCACTCCTAAATGATTGTGATCATCTCAAACGTGCAGATTTAGTTAATTAGATCTAGAAACAGTGGTGACCCAGATGATGGGCTTGGTTTCAGAAACACTGACTCTGTCATTGTGGGAGACATCAGGAGTGAAGAAGGCTAAAAACATCAGGACCTTGGGCAGAGGCCCCGGGCACTGTGTTTACAAAACAGACTTATGTTTTTAAGGACAGCTAGGTTGTGGCTGGTGACTGAGGCCCAGGGTGGATGAGAGACCCAGGTGAAGCTTATGGTAATTAATCAGGGTAAGGCACAGGGCTACTCTGCTGCCTCGGAACTGTATAGTGAAACCCCAGGGCAGCTGTCTGCCACACCTTTGTACCCAGATGCTTTTGCGGCCCTTTCATTTTGCCTCCCTTGTTTCTCTTTTCTCGCCTCTTTCCTGTTTATACCACCTCTTGTTTATAGATTGTTATCACCTTTTTAACACGTTCTCTAGTTTATGTGACCCACAGTTTTCAGGCTGCTCCTTTATCATCTATGTATACTTTATTCTTCTCCATGCTCATGTCTCTGGATCTTTTCTTGATGAGGTGACCTTGTTTCAACTTCCATCTCTGTCTTAGCTAGGATTATTATTGCTGTGATAAAATACCATGACAAAAAAACAACTTGGGGAGGAAAGGGTCTATTCAGCTTATACTTCCACATCACTATTCATCATGGAAGGAAGTTGGGACAGAAACTCCAGCAGGGCAGAAACCTGGAGTCAGGAGCTGATGCAGAGGCCATGGAGGGATGCTGCTTGCTGGCTTGCTCCCCATAGCTTGCTCAGGCCTGCTTTTTTTATAGAACCCAGGACCACCAACTCAGGGGTGGTACCACCCACAATAGGTTGGGCCCTCTCCCATCAATCACTAATAAGACAAGACATTTTCTCAATTGATGTTCCCTCCTCTCAGATGACTCCAGCTTGTGTCAAGTTGCAAGAACACTCAGCACAATCTTCCTTTCTGTTTTGTACTTTATTCTAGTTGTTTCTTCTTTCTTATCTTGATTTGGGGGCTATTTGTATGTTAATGTCTTTGTCCCTGTCTCCATCATATACATTGTTTCACCTCACAGGTCATTGCTGTCATGGCAACCAAAGGCCAGCTCCTCTCACACAGAACACACTATCATCTTTTGCCATTTTCTGTGATAATTCTGTGCCACATACCTGTCAGTCTCTGACTTTACCTGCATGTTTCTGAGACAACGGAGAGGTATGCCTTTCCTATTCTTTCTGCTTACATCATCTACCAAGTAGTCCCTGCCTCCATCAAGGAACCCAGCTAAGTCCTTTTTGGTTCCCTCAAGGGAAACAAAGACACTGTAGTTAACGTCTCCACCATACCCTAATAGACTGTATCCCTTCCAACTCTCTTCCTGTGTTCATTGAAGAGGTTTGGATTTATCAGATATGATGAAAGTGATAGACTGAGGACTGGAGGTGGTGTGACCAAGGAACACCCTGAGCATGTTCCTGCAGAATGTTCGGCACTCAAATGATCTGAGAAAAAATTACATAGCTTCCTAGTAACTATACCCCCATCCAACAGACCATGCCTCATCCTGCTACACTTCCTGGCTGTTGCTCTGCCTCTGCACCAACCCGACGACATTCTCATGTTGTCCAACTCCTGTGCTGCTTTTTGTCCACAGTGCTCTGATTTACTGTTCCCCTTTATTTCTCTGTTAGTCATTTCTGGATATTTAGTATACAAAATTGTTGCCTCTGTTCCTTCTTTTTTATGGTTGTCTTTTTTTCTGTCTTCATTCATTCATTCATTCATTCACTCACTCATTCACAGAATGACTACTGTGGCTGAGCCTCACAGTGAGCATTACAACTGACCACATCAGTGACTGCCACAGTGACCACTATAGCTGGCCATCACCGTGATCACTACAACTGGCCAATTCGATGACCACTATGGCTGACCATCACAGTAACTGCTACAACTAACTACCTCAATGGCTACAGTACCTCAATGGCTCAGGGACAAGTATTACTGACTGGCACAGTGAACACTACAACTGACCACTTCAATGACCACCACAGAGACCACTACAACTCACCACCCTAATGACAACCACAGTGACTACCATGACTATAAAGGTGGTCAGTTGTAGTGTTCATTGAGCTGGTTAGCCAGTCTCAGATGACCATAGTGATAATTAAAGTCATTAGTTAAGTTGTAGTATTCATTGTGTGGTCAGTAATAGTGGTCACTGTGATGGTCACTGTGATGATCATATACATATATATACACATATATATACATATACATATATATATATATACATATATATATAATCACATACATGTAGGCACATACTATATTTGTATATGTTACAATATTTCTTACATATCTTACATTACACATATTATACATGTATCTTAGGATCTGTGTACGTGCATGCCCACATATGCAGGTGGATATGCAAGCAATTGCATGTTGAGGTCAGGGGACAACCTTAGGTGTCATTCTGAAGTCGCACTCCACTGTGTTGTTTTTGGAACAGGATCTTTCCCTTGCCTTGAACTTACCAGGTAGGCAAGTCTGGCTGGTCAGTGAGGCCCAGGAGCCTTCTGTCCCCACTGCGCTGACATGGGATTGCAAGTATAAGGCACATTTTTTTCTTTTAAAAAACAAACAAGATTTTGGGGATCAAATGCAGGTCCTTGCAGACACTTTATTAACTGAGTTTTGTCCCCAGACCCCCTGTGTGTGTGTGTGTATACACATATAATCTACATGTATGTGTGGTGTACATGTATGTGTACATGCACAAGGAGGCAGAAATTTATATTGGCCTCTTCCACCATTCTCCCCTCTATTTATTAAGGCCGTGTCTCTCAATGAACCCATGAGCTTGCCAGATTTGGCTAGTCTAGCTAGCCATCTTGTCTAAGGGATTCCATCTCTGCCTCCTGTACAGTGGGAAGTAGGATGTCCTGCCTTCCTTGTTTTTATATTGAACACTAGTGTGATCACACTTGAGTAGCAAGCACTTTAATCCACTGAGCCATCTCGCTTTACCCTTACATGCTTTTGAATTATTATTAAATATGCTTTCTTGGTTATATAAGGTTCTGATACATTTAACTGAATATTCTGGGTTCCCAACCACCCTTTTGGATTCTGACCATGGAAACAAGCTTTCTTTCTCTCATTACATACAATAGTCACTAAATGTGAGACACATGGGTTGATAGATCTCAGCCTTCCTTATTTGTTAACTCTTACACATTTGTACATTTCTTTCCTCTACTCAAAATGTGGATAGCAAGAGTTGGCCTCCTAAATCTCAAGGCTGTTATGATCTTGCCAAAAGTATGTTGAGATAACATAAGCTAACTAGGTGGTGAAGGGCATCTATCAAGAACTATGCTAAATTTGACAATGGTCAGTCTGAAATTTTTGTGTCTATAATTACAGCACTTGGCTGTTGTAAAATTTATTTAAATAGCCCGACCATGGCTATTTCCGTTCCCAGATGAAACACACACACAACCTTTATATTTACAATAAGCCTTGGACAACACAAGTGCAGGCAGATACTATACTCTATATTGTTAGAATCTATTTCCTATCAATAACCTTGAATTACTACTATGTTTCATCTGGGCTGTTCTTAATTCCAATAGGCCAGCCCACAGAGCCACATTTTCTTTACTCCTAACCCATGTCTGCTTCTGCTTCTTCCTCTTGCACTTTCTTCTTCTCCCTTTGTGTTTTCTCTCTGAGCCCAAGCCCAAGAAACCTAAACCCCATCCACATCTCTTCTGCCCAGCTATTGGCTGTTGGCATCTTTATTTACCAAGCAGAAATAACTTGGGATCACAGGGCCTATGTGCAGACTCCAGGTTTTGGGGGCCCACACAGCATTGTAATAGTTAGCAAAAGACCAAACCTCAACACTTGGCTAGTTGTATTTTGAGTCTTTTACAATTACAAATGACCCTATGAATACAGGATCTCTGTGTTAGGAGGTATCTTAGCCAATGTTCTATTGCTGTGAAGAGACACCATGACCACAGAACCTTTTATAATGAAAAATATTTAATTAGGGCTGGCTTACAGTTTCAGAGGTTTAGTCTATTACCATCATGGCAGAAAACATGGCAGCATGCAAGCAGATAGGGTGCTGGAGAGGTATTTGAGTATTCTATATCTAGATCAGCAGGCAACAGGGAGACAGCCTGGGCCTGGCTTGAACATTTGAAATCTCAAAGCCCACCCCTAGTGACATACTTCCTCAAACCACACCCATTTTGATAATGCCACACCTCCTAATCCTTCACAAGTAGCCAATGACCAAGCATTCAAATATGAGCCTGTGGGGCGTCATTCCTCTACAAACCACCACAGTAGGCATGGCAGTGAGTGTGTGTGTGTGTGTGTGTGTGTATATATATATATATATACATAAAACTATTTTTTGTTGGTTTTGTTTTTGTTTTTGTTTTGTTTTGTTTTTTTTCAAGACAGGGTTTCTCTGTATAGCCCTGGCTGTCCTGGAACTCACTTTGTAGGCCAGGCAGGCCTCGAACTCAGAAATTTGCCTGCCTCTGCCTCCCAAGTGCTGGGATTAAAGGCGTGCCCGGCAAAAAAATAACTATTATTCTGCTATTTATTTCTTCCATATCAGCAGTACATAAGCACATACATTTAATTGATAGGATTCAACCTGTTAAACAAATGTTCATAGTCACTTCCTGCCTCCTCCACTTTCTAAGATTGAAAAGAAGCGCCCTGGATAACAGGATGCACACAGCAGTCATCGTGTTTAGCACAAAATGCATCTAGTCACGGAGGCTTGCTTTTGGTCATCAAATTCCTGACATCCTGTGGGCCAAGGCTGAGCGTCCTAATCCTCCTGATCCACTTCTTAGGAATCCTGAGATTCCTCTTCAGAACTGAGTTCAGAAGAGGAACTATATAATACTCCTGCAGGAAGAAACAAAAGTCCTGAACAGGTCTAGTCTGCGCCCTAGGAACCAACCCAGGAAGAGATTCTCTCTGAGAAAAACTGGAAAAGAGGGCTGGAGAAATGGCTCCATCTGTAAAGTTCCTCGAGCCTGACCCCCAATACTCATGTAAAAAACTAGGTTCATCATTTGAAATGCAAATGAAGAAAATATCTAATAAAAAAAACCTGGGTGCAGAAGTGGGTACTTATAATCCCAGAGCTGAGGAGACAGAGGCAGGAGGACACCCGAAGCCTGCTCACCAACCACCCTTTCTGAATCAGTGAGTGAGTTCCAGGGTCAACGAGACCACTCTTGTCTCAAAAAGTGAGGTAGAAAGATTTAAGATGGTAACATCAACCTCTGGCCTCTACTCACATGTGCAGGAGCACGCACGCACGCACGCACGCATGCACAGAGCGATCTGTATGAGTGTGTAGGAAGGCACAATCCTGCCAGTTTATGTGGTAGGGGTCAGCAATCCTGCAGCCTATGTGAGAAGGCAGGACAGACCTGCAGTCTATTTGGGAGGCACAGAGACAATCCAGTCAGCAGGCCAACCTTGCTTCCATCAGAGCTGCTGGTCAAGCTTGCTCCAAAAGCTGTCCCCAGTGCTGGGGGTGGAGACAACTCTATGGTGGTCATTCTCTTCTGTGTCTGTTTCTCGTGCCTCATGCCCCTTCAGAGATTTATTTGTGCACCATCTGCTCCCATTTCTGTTTATTGTGGAGTGGTGGGCATGGTGAATGACAAAGTAAATCTTTAAGACCTCAGGGCCCTAGACGATCATGTGGAACAAAGTGAACTTCTTCACTTAGGACCAACTTCATCCTCTTCTCTGGGGTAAAAAATGAGCCTGTACTGGGCTTGTGCTGTTGAATATTTTGAGATGTGTCATAGCAAATATCTTAAACTCACTTGAACCCAAAAAGCATCATCAAAATGATCTAAAATACCAGGTTAATTTTTTTAAAGGGTATCTAAAAATCAGAGTGATTTAGAGCTTTAGTAACACAGAGAAGTAATTGCTACATCTAGAATTTTAAATTGTTCTTACGTCCTGTCCTTTTCCGTCTTCTAATGATGATAGAGCTCTCAGTGTCAGAAGTATCTGGGACGAAAAGGGAAAATAAAACCAGTAATCTAGAACTAAAATGGTCATAGGAATTCTCTGACTACCTAAATAGTAGAGAGTGTATGGACTATAAAGATGCTTTCATGATCTTTTCTGTCAGGATGGAGATCCTGAGTCCTTTAATCCTCTCTGCAAATCATCCCACGAATTCAATATGTAGGGACTGATGGGTCTGGCATAGATGTAATAATACAAATGTAAAATGTAACAAATATAATAAAAAGAACACTGCCTTTCAACTACAATTATTCCACCAAGCCCCAATTCATAATAATTTTGAATGGAAAAAAAAATAGGACATGGCTGCTTCTCGGTGTGGTTAAGCGGGATCCTTGCAGACCATGTAGGGAGAGCATTGTCAGGGGCATTTGGAAGACTGTAGATGGAAAATGGCCAGCAGGCTGAAAGGGTCCTGAGAGGAGGTGGGAGCAGGAGCCAGAGAACAGAGAGGTGGGGCAAGTGCACCAAGAAATATCCAGGAGCTGAGCTGCCAGGAAAGGCAAGGCCAAGAGGGCAAGAGAGCTTTTGTTCAAAATGGCTGAGGTTAAATGGGATCAGAAGCAGGAAATGGGGGGTGGAGGGGTGGAAGGTGGGTTGCGGGTGAGGGGTGGGGGGAGGGGTGTTAGAGTAGGGACAGGGGTGAGAAGTGCTGGGAGGAGCCACAGGGGCTAAGTGAGACTTGTTCCAGGTTTGTTCAAGACCTGATAGATTTCTTTTGGTTTTTCAAAACCTCCAGATGGTCTCCCAGGTGGCGTATGGTATGCTGTGCCGTGTGGTCACAATAAAGCACGTCAGAGAGCAGAAGTTCTGAGATTAGATACTGAACTGGAGTGAAGACAAGTCGGCCTTTGCTTTTCACCCCAGTTCCGCAGCTCAGTACTGAGCTCCAGGCTTCTGAAAGCATTGTTTTATGGATTCGGACTCGGTGAAATGTAGTGGTTGGCGAGCATGGGGACCCGAGTTTGATTCAGAACACATGGGGTATTTTTGGTTTTTTTAAAGCCGCACATGATGCTCATAACCCCAGTACTAAAGACGTAGAGACACACAAGTCCTTGGGGCTCACTGGCCAACCAGCCCAGCATACTTGGTGGGCTCCAGGCCAGTGAACGTATCTGTTTCATAGATAACCACTGAGGAATGGCGCCCAAAAAATGACATCCTCTTTTCTATACACATGTGTGTGTGCATATACACAGAGACAAAGAAACAGAGAGACAGAAACAGACAGAGATAGAGAAGGTGTGCTATCCTAGTACCCTCTCACTGCAGAAATGTCACCGAGAGAGAGTCTCAGTGTAAGATGTGGAATAAAGGAAAAAAGAAAATCCTAGAAGGAAGAAAGTAGGAAAAAAGTTGCAAAGCTCTGGAATGCCAGGGTAGGAAGGTCTCTGCCCTTGGAACCATGTTTGTCCTTTCAAGTCTGTGTGACCTCTAAGTTAAGATTTTATCCTCACCACCTAAGCCTGAAGCTGAGAAACTTTCACCCCAGGGCCATCTCTGCTGGGACTGGCCCTCTGTTCCTTTTGGGGTCTTCTGTACATTTTAAATTCTGGTCAATAGGTTTTGACAGCAGCACTTTTCCTTCCGGGTCATTATGGGAGGGAGTATGAGGCAAAGATGAGACTCTTCTACCTGACTGTTTCCCTGATGACCACTGGGACTAGAGACCAGGTGACTCTTCATCTAAAAATCTGTAGGATGTTTATTGAGGGAAAAAAAATGGAACTCCAATTAAATATTAAAAGGCTTTTACTATATGAAATCATTAACATTTTGGACTCATCTGTTAAAGAACCTAGCCTGCCTGATTGACATAAAAGTTAGGGTAGGAATTACCTAAAATTAAAGGCAAATTTATGTTGTACTTTGAAGAATAGAGCCTAGAATTAGAGTCTCTTGTTGAATACACAGTTCATTCGCTCTCCTGAAGAGCCCTTATTTTCTCTTACCTCCTCCTCTGTCTCTTCTCAGTGTTGGAGGTTTTCTGGAATATGCAGGTGCTGTAAGATAAAAGGGAGAAAAGCTATTATGTGCTCTCAGCATCAAGCTCTGTGGCTTTAGATCAGATGAGCCTGCAGTCCTAGGCAGACTGACAGAATGTCCTCTTCACTGAATCTAGAGGCCCTTTGCCATAAAACTGGGACCCACAGTAGAATGCTGTGTAATTCTTTTTGTTGTCGTTGTTGTTTTATTTAGACAGGGTTTCTCTCATCCCTGGCTGTCCTGGAACTCCCTCTGTAGACCAGGCTGGCTTTGAACTCACAGAGATCCACCTGCCTCTGCCTCCCAAGGCCTAAGTCCTAGAATTAAAGACATGGTCACCACCGTCCATCTGCTCTTTGTTTCTGTGTGAGCATCTGACACGACTCTTGAGCATGAGTAGCTCGAGTTTTCTCATCTATAAATGAGCAATAGCCTAGTTATCTTGCCTCCCTGTTAAGACTCTATGATGGCTAGATGCTGCTTTGTTCATTAAAACCCAATTTAAAAAACTTAACATATGCCAACATCTTAACTATAATTTAGACAGGGATATCTGTCGTTGCTTTTAAAAATATTTATTTATTTTTTAATTTATAGGTATGAATGTCTGTCTGTGTGTATGTGGGTTGCATGCATGTTCCATGCCCTTGGAGATCAAAAGGAGGTCTCTGCCCTGGAGAGATGAACTGGTTATGAGTCACGTGATATGGGTGCTGGTAACCAAACCTGGGTCCTTTGAAAGGGCAGCAAGAGGTTTTGATTGCTGAGGCATCTCTCCAGCCCTTAGGCCAATTTTAATCTGCTCACTATAGAAATAGCATAACTTGTTTTTAAAGACCTTCTAAGCTACTGACTGATATCAGGATCACCGATCAACATAGGGATTCTATGCTTACTATGCCACAGCAGAAACTCAATGCATGATTTCACCTTGTTAGTATCAGTAGACATGATCTCGTGGAGTAAAGAGAGTGTCCTTCTACTAGCATTGTTTTGCTATATTTTATTTTATCTATCAGTTGGGCTTGTCCAGATAATAAACTATTCTGTGGTAGCTTTTGATTTCCCAGCCAGACCAGAGAAGAAACATGTAGAAGGTGGTACCCTGGGGTTGCTAAATCAAGGCTTGTAGAGAATGCTTCGATTATAATTCAAGACATTCAGTGCAATTTGGATACCTCATAGTCTAGAAGCTGCATTCTGATCATCTTAACTGGTACAATCCCGTGCCATGAGCATGTGGTTTCTCAATAAGTCATTGATATTGGTCACTGTACAAAAAGAATTCTTTGGAACCCTCTGGTTGTGAGCAAAAAAAACAGTACAGGAGAAAATTCACTAATAAGAAAAATTGGAAGCAGGCTGACATTCCCTTAGAAAGCCTGACCTCCATCCAGACCACATGGGTTTGCCTTCCTAAATCCCCAGCCCAGTAGGATGGTGAGACTCCATTTTGATCCCCAAGGCAGATGCAATTTGCTGGCAAGGGGCCATCTGACATCACCTAGCCCTTTTCTTCCTAAAACGTTGACTTCTTACCCCTCCTGTTCATCTTTCTGAATCCCCACCATCCTTGCCTCTGTGTCCTTTGTAGGGAAATCTTGAAAGTCTTATGTGGAAGAGCCTGAGTAGATAGTTCAGTTGATAAAGTTCTTGGCACACAAGCGTGAGGACCTGGCTTGGAACCCTATAACCCAAGTAAGGAGCTGAGCATGGTGGTTCATGATTGTCATACCAGAGCTAGAGAGAGATGGGGGAGGGTGGCTCTCTGAGGCTCTGTGGTTAGCCAGAGAAGCCTAATAGGTGAGTTCTAGTCCCCAAGTGAGAGGCTCTCTCTCCAAAAAACAGGATGGTTGTCTATTTAGGAGCAATACCTGATGTTGACCTCTGACTTCTATATTCACACATGAACATGAATGTGCATACACATGCACAAAGACATGCACACATACACATGAATGTACACACACATATGTGCACACACAGAGAGGCCTTGAAAAATCTTATGTTGAACATCCCCCATTGATCTGATACCTCCCACATGTCTATGAAAAATAATCTTTGCATTGAAACCATAAACACATTTGAGAGCTTAGTAGGTGGGGAGGTTTGCTTACACTAAAAGAGTATGTGAGTGGTCTAAAACCTGAAACATTTCTGCTTCCTTTAGAAGACACTCTGGCAGCTGGAATGAAGGCATCACTTAAGAGTTTGATCTTTTGTTACTGTTAAGACCAAGAAGCATTTTCATTTGATCTCAGGTCTTTCCCTAGTGTATTTTCCCCGAGGAAGCACATTTCTAAAATCTTCTGGATCTAATCAGATTTAAATTAGAAAGGGAAAATGAATCACTGAGGACACACTATAGAATCTTAAGTTTTCCAACAAAATAGATAGGGCTGAGATAATTCAACCGTTTGATTCTCACAAACACAAACACACACACACACACACGTGCACAGTCGTGTATTTCTGTTTGTTTTGAGAAAAAGTCAGGTGCAGTCAAGGATAACCTTGAGCCCTGCCCACTGAGTGCTGGGATTACAGGCTCATGATATCACACCTGAAAACCTTTCTATCTCACAGTTTATAAAAGGAATAACCTAGAATTCAGAAACCCGGTCTAGTTATCCATTTGACTTTGGAGAAGACGCAGGTACATGCCATCTATGGTTGCTTTTTTCAAGCTAGGAAAAAGGATGTTGATATCTGTTCTAGTTGTTCTTTAAGGATGTCGTAAAGAAGCGCACATTAGTTGTAAAGTATTTGGGGGAATTCCTCTGTAAGCCATGACCTGAAAAATTTTGTCAGAAATAATTCTTTGGGTCTTAGAATGTTTTATCTCAAGTTTCAATTCTGCTTACACAAGATAGCTTGATGAGTTTTCCTTGGACTCTAGTCTAAGTTTCTGAAAAAATGACATTATGACTTTCTTTTTTTTTTTTTTTTTAAAGATTTATTTATTTATTATATGTAAGTACACTTTAGCTGTCCTCAGACACTCCAGAAGAGGGAGTCAGATCTCGTTACGGATGGTTGTGAGCCACCATGTGGTTGCTGGGATTTGAACTCCTGACCTTCAGAAGAGCAGTCGGGTGCTCTTACCCACTGAGCCATCTCACCAGCCCAACATTATGACTTTCTAACAAAGGAATAGTAAGCTTTCTGCTTTCTATAGAAATCCTGGATGAGTCTAACATTTAATAAACTCGATAATCATTTAAACAGACAAACTCATGAGGCTGGAGGGATGGCTCAGTAGGCAAAGTGCTTGTTCCACAAGCATGAGGACCTGGTTTTAGATACCCAGAAGCCATGAGGTGAAGTCAGACACTGTAGAATAGGTCTGTGATCCTAAGGTTCAGGTAACAGGGCAGGAGGCAGAGATAGAATCCCTGGAAGCTTGGGGTCCAGCTAGCCTGGCATATGCAACAACAAACAGGAGGTTAGAAGTGGATGGGAAGGACAAACACCTGGGCATGTCTCATGACCTCTGTGAACACATGCATGGGCACACACACGTGGGCACGCACACACCCACACACAGACACACACACACATGACTGTTTCTATCACGACATCAATGGATAACTATATCTACTAAGAAGATCCATTGATTGATAAGCCTAATCCCCCAAATAGTATGTAATGATTTCCCTGCATTTCCCAAAAGAATCAAATAAAAATCAATGCACAGAACAGGTCCTAGAGATCCAGCATACAGAACAGACTTGGGACAAACCCCATCATAACACAGTAGCTTGTGACTCAAATATCCACAGCTTGCCTTGTTACCTGGGTCTCCTTACCTGGCTGGGAGGGGACTGTGGTTGTAGCTTCTGAGAAGTTCTCTCCATTATCAGAATCCCCACTGCTGAGTTCTGCACAAAGGAAAGTCTCTTAAGCATCTTAGGGGTGATAGCAGACCCACACAGCAGGGCACACCTGAGTGTGAGGACTAGGAAGGCCCAAACAGTTAACTCAAGGCTGTGAGCCCACCACTGGCACAGAGATGCTCCTTCTCAGTCACTGGCATGCATCTCCTCTGCACAGAGGTGCTCCCTCCCAGCCAAGACAAACTAAGCCTACAGCACCTGATAATCCCAGGTGGTCTCCCATCCAAGTACTAACCACACCCAACTCTCCTTAGCTTCCATGATCAGATGAGATCAGGCACGTTCAGGGTGGTAAGGCACTTCCCAAGCATTAACGTGTGTTGGGGGTGGAGGATGGGATATTGAATGGGATAGGTGGGTGTACTGACTGGTTTTGTGTGTCAACTTGACACAGGCTGGAGTTATCACAGAGAAAGGAGCTTCAGTTGAGGAAGTGCCTCCATGAGATCCAGCTGTTAGGCATTTTCTCAAGGGGGCGAGGGCCCATTGTGGGTATTGCCATCCCTGGGCTGGTAGTCCTGGGTTCTATAAGAAAGCAAGCTGAGCAAGCCAGGGGAAGCAAGCCAGTAAGTAACATCCCTCCATGGCCTCTGCGTCAGCTCCTGCTTTCTGACCTGCTTAGTTCCAGTCCTGACTTCCTTTGGTGATGACCAGCAGTGTGGAAAGTGTAAGCTGAATAAACCCTTTGCTCCCCAACTTGCTTCTTGATCATGATGTTTTGTACAGGGATAGAAACCCTGACTAAGACACTTCCCTGCCTGCCTCTTTCTTTCATTCCCATTTTGCTCCTTAGTTTTCTTCATGGCTCTGTCCATCACTCCTGTTCTTCATCTGGATCCAGTGACGGACAGCTTCATGTCTGTCTTGGGTATGTTTCCCTATCTACTTCTTCTCATGTGTATTTTGATTCCCTGATATATTTTCTCTCTCTTTTCCTTAAATTCTATTCCCCCTATACCAATCCCCATTTGCCACTTCTCTCTCTCTCTCTCTCTCTCTCTCTCTCTCTCTCTCTCTCTCTCTCTCTCTCTTTCTTCTTCTTCTTCTTCTTCTTCTTCTTCTTCTTCTTCTTCTTCTTCTTCTTCTTCTTCTTCTTCTTCTTCTTCTTCTTCTTCTCCTTCTCCTTCTCCTTCTCCTTCTCCTTCTCCTTCTCCTCCTCTTCCTCCTCTTCCTCCTCTTCCTCCTCCCTCTTCAGAAAAAAAAGTCCTCTGACCTCAACATTTATTAACCTCCATTTCTCATTTCTGCCTTTAATTTCCCCTACTTTCTTCTGCTAGTCTGAAGGTTGGCTTGGTGGGCCTCTTTCCCTTCCTGCCTCCTCCTGACTATGTGGGCTACCTCAAGGTCCCTGATAACATATGTAATCCCCTTGCCTGGATACTGTTTCAATTCTTTCCGTTATCCTTACCTATTATCTCAGAGTCCTCATTTTGGTTGGTCCTTGCTCGGGTTTGTTGGTTACCAGCCAAGGAAAATGATGAATTTTCCTTCTTTACATCTACCAGTTGCACAAAACAGGGATTAATCTGGAGTTCATAGTTGAGTTGCACAGCTCCTGGCCAAATTACAATTAATAAATTATTTTCAAGGACTGAGGAGACAACCCAGTTTGTAAAGGCTTGGTGTTTAAGCACAAGGACCCGAGTTTGAGACCCAGGATCCACATAAAAAGACGCATAAGTGGCAGCCATTTGCACTCCCAGCACTCAGCAGATATAGACAGGTGGATGCTGTGGCATCACTGGCCAGCCAATCACCAACCACCAACCACCCTAGCCTAATTAGTAAGCTCCAGGCCAATGAAAGACCTTGGTTCAAAAAAAAGGTGGACAATAGCTGCAAAGGACAACATAACCAGAGACTGACCTCTGGCCCCTGCACACACACGCACACATATACATACAGACAAGTACACAAATGTGCACACACACAAACACATACAGATATACACAAAGTATTTTCATTTAACTCTCTAGAAGAGCATTTTGAATACCATGAATGATCCCTCTTCCTGAAATTTCCTGCCCTCTCTGCTCTTAATCTTCCTTTCTAGCCATTCCTAGAATCCTTGGATAGAGAATTGATTTTGATATTTTAAAGATAAAAATTAACCAGGCATGGTGAGACACACCTGCAATCCCAGTTGGGGAAGGCTAAGATGGTGGGACATAAGTTCACAGATAGCCTGGGCTACAAAGCAAGACCCTGTTTCAAAAAAATAAATGAAGATAAAATTAAAAATTCTAACTTCAGTATAACATTTATATATAAAAATTGGAGGTAGATGATTATAAAGTGAAACTATCACCTGAATTAAAAAGCAGATGACCAGCACTCCAGAGGCCTCCAGGTGACACATTCTACTGTCCCCATGGTCTTTCTCATAGCCAACCACTATCTCCAGTTTTAAGACCTAGATTAATCTTGCTACTTATGTGATCAATATAAATGAAATCATAACCATCTTTTTAGTTCTCTATCCTTAAAGAAACCAAACACACCCAGATCTATACATGTACATATAAGTACTATATATATATTAATATGTTTTTGAGAGTCTTCTGTATTATTATTTTTGATGTTATAGAAATATGCTGACTTTCTTTGTTTCAATTATTTAGTTTTTAAGAATAATACTACTAGGAACGTCCTTTCGTGTGTATATGTGTATGTGTTGAATCATTTGTTTTGAGACAAGGCTTTATGTAGCCCAGGCCAATGATAACCTAGATCAGGATGACCTAGAACTCCTGATCCCTCCTCTTCCATCCTCCTTTCTCCTTAGTGCTAGGGCTGAGGTGTGAATCTTACTCCCAGCCTTTCCCATGCCGTCTTAGTGATTAGCACATATTTCTCCTCTTCTCTGCTGAGGAACGTAATCACTGAGCTCTGTGATATGTATGTTTTCAAACTTAAGAGATTACATCCAACTGCCTCCCCAAATCACATCATGCCCAGAAGCTGCAGAAGCTGAAGAGACAGGAACATAGCAAATGCAAGAATCTGAAGACAATAGGCACGTGGGGCAAGCTGTTAGGAAAAGAAGCAAGTGACAGGGATATGAGCATGGCCACCAACCCTCATTGCACCCCTCACTGTCTGATAATGCAGACAAATGATGAGAGCTACAGAAAGCATTGGGCTTTAAAAGCCGCATGAACTGGTTTGCATTTATTTTATTTTATTTTTACTTTATGTAAGTGGGTGTTCCCCCCGCCCCCCCCATGTTAGTTTATACATGCAGTGTCCCAGGAAGTCAGAAAAGGGTGTAGGATGCCCTAGAACTGGCCTTAGAGATGGTTGTGGAGCCGAACCTGGGTTCTCTGTAAGAGCTCCAGCCTTTATAATCATTGAGCTGTCTCTTTAGCCCAGCTCATTTTTGGAAGATCCTTCTTTGGCAGAAGACAAGAAATCTGAAGGGAACAACATGGAAGAGTCAGAGCCAAAGGGAATCGTGTTCCTCTAGTTTAAGTGAGTTTGATGAGGGTCATATATGGGATGCTGGGGACGGGAACGTACACACAGCGGCAGGCTGGAGATGCAGATGCCAAATAAGATGGAAGAAGCTTTAAGCCACTAAGTTGTGTGTGTGTTGGGGGGGGGGCATTTGTTATATTATTGAGCAGAAGGCAACAAAATAGCCGCCACAGACAGACATCCTTCAGGTCTTTAGACACTTGCAAAAAGTAAGCCAAGAAAGAAGACAGGCCTGGGCTAGACCAGTGTGTTTAGGAATCAACAGATCATGCACAGTGGTTAAGCCCAAGAAAAGTGGGGTTTTCTGTAATCTGGGGGATCAGAGGCTCATGGTGCTAAGGGGATGTATTACCCTTCTCAATGGAGATAACATGCTAATTTCTGTCATTTTTTACAGTCCATTCTGCCCACTTTCCCTCATTGTCTCTCTGTGGCTTCCCCCATCTGGCCCTATTCTTGATATCTGTTTATCTTTCTATCTTTCTCTCCTCATACTTTGCCCCCTCTATATGTTTTACATTTGTTTCTTTGTTTAGCACATGTGCACCACAGTGTGTGTGTGACAGTCAGAAGACATCTGTGGGAATAACTTCTCTCTTTTCTACCAGGTGTGGCCTGGAACTTGAACTCAGGTCACCAGAATTGAGAGCCACTTTACTGGCCCCCACTGTTTTAAATGTCAGTTTATTTCAGGACCAGAACCAGTGTGAGACAGCAATGGTACTTTGAGCGTAAGACTAAGGAGGTGAAGAGTCTGACATGAAGAAAAAACAGTACAAAATTTCCTCAAAAAAAAAAAAACCCTGAAAATAGAACACCATGTGATTTGACAATCCTCTACTGTGAACATAACCCAGAGAGTTAAAATCAGTCTGCTAAAGGGGTCAAGTCACAGCTTGACAAGCTCCACATCTGGAATCAGCCTAAACAACTTCCAGCAGCTGGAGAAAAATGCAGTATCCACACAGGATCGACTTCCAGGTAGCCTTAAAACAAAGGAGACGCCGTCAACTGAGACAACTCAGATGAAGAAGAACATTACACGGAGCAAGCCAGGCACAGAAAAGCTGCATGATTTCACTTAGGTGGCATGTGAAGGATCCGACTCAGAGAGGGTAGAGTGGAGGTGAGGAGGGGAAATTCAGTCAAGAAGAATAACTTTAAAATGGTCCATTGTACAACATGATAAAAATATACTGTGTTCTCAAGAAATTTCTGAGGTAATGCATTTTAAGTGTTCTTACTACAAAAAAAAGGGGGGGGGGTAATACTCATACCTTGATGTAGCCATTCCACAGTGACTATTTAAAATATCACACGGCCTCTGAGATTGTGTGTATGTGTGTGTGTGTGTGTGTGTGTGTGTGTGTGTGTGTGTGTGTGTGTGTGTATGAAAGAGAGAGAGAGAGAGAGAGAGAGAGCGAGAGAGAGAGAGATGCTGGGAATGAACCAAGGACCTCACCCATGCTAGACAAACATTCCACTACTGAGCTATACTGCCAACCCCAAATACGCATAATACTTTTTCAATAGTCAAATTTGAAAACGATTAAGATTTTTTAAACAAACAAACAAAACAACATCTGAAAAAGCAAAGTCAGGAAGGTAAGCAATAATTACTTTCTTCATTCTGAGGCAATAGGCTGCAAGACTCTGGGGTAGCATCTCTGTTATTCAGTTGGACTTGGAGTTCACAGGAATCTGAAGATAAAAAGACCATTGGTGAGATCCCACAGAGCCTTGCTCTTTCCCAGCTTCCATCATTATCCCTCAGCCTGCTTTTCATCTCTTGATTCTACTTGTAGCCTAATCTGCACACATGGCTCTCCCAGGCCTGGAAAGCATCTGTGCTTTGTGACTCTGTGGACAATACCTCTGACTCTTGCTGTTAGCCTCTTTTCCCCAGCAAGGCTTTTCCAACTCTTTCCTGCCTTTTGAGTTTCTTTGCCAACCACCGGCTCCAGGTCTCAACAGTACAGCAAGTTCCATCCTTGCCTCTTCATGCCTAAATATTTTCTTCCTGCATCAGACATCAGCCCGTTCCTTTGCCTCCCTCTCAGAGTTTCTGAGCCCTTCACCTTGGGTCCATTTTACCCCCTGGCACAGAACCTGGGCCTCTAGGCATGAGTACTGGTTTCCTTTCCAGTTCATTAGCATTGTTGTTGGTGTGGGTGGGGGCATCTCTTCTCACTGCCCTAATATGTATGGTTTCACACCAGTCTTCTGAGAGTTCACCTTCAGGCAAACTAAAAACTAGAAAGGATTTTGTTTTATAAACACTTATTTCTCCATTGCATCAGGATCCAATAGGAAATGAGAGACTACTCTGAAGACAGAGAGGGTTGAAAACTCTGGGGGGAGGGGCTAAAGGAGCCTAGAAGATAATGACAGGGTGATTAGGTAGTCAGAATCTGGAGCAGGGTTAGCTTGAAGGAGGGACTTGGAGGAGGGAAGGGTTGGTTGGGGCGAGGGTTTAAACTGAGGCCCAAAATAGGGATGGAGGAATCCTGGGGTTTGCTTTCTCAATTCTCTATAAGCATCTGCAAATGTCACTCTTGTTAGGAACACTGTAGGAAGCTGTTTAGAAAGGAATCTTGTCAAAACAGGGGCCTGAGACCAGGTCTGAGCCAAGCATGGGCTGAGTGGGGACCAGGTCCCAGAGCAAACAAATTCAGGACTGACACCTTCTCTTTCCCTACAGGGAACCTCCCTGGCGCATAGCAGATTCTGTCTTTCCAGCCCATTCTAGTCCCCTAAACTCAACAGTATGTGAATGAATAATATAGTATGCAGTACAGTTTCATGTTTTTTTTTCTGTTTAGTATTTTCTAAAAAAAAAAAAAGTTAAGTTCCAGAGAAAAATAATTGAAATAGAAGCCTTAACATGGGATGTGGCCCTGGCTGTGTACTTTATGTCCCAATCTACAGGTTAGAGCTGCCTTTCAGGGTCATGGGTTGATTACAGTCCTTACCCCATGAGTGTGCACCACAGTCCCTGTCTCTGTTGGCTCAGACTATTGGATTGATATACAGATCGATGGCTAATTGTTCACTCTTCAGCCCATCTGAGTGGATTGTTATTTATTGAATCCTGCCATGGACATCATTAGGATGCCATTTCCAGATAGAGTTGTTCCAGACCATACACTCAGGAAGAATTCACTGGTTTTCCCTGCATTCCTCTTCCCCACTGTACCCCTCCTCCCCACTGCATCCCTTCTCTCCACTGCACTCCTTCTCCCCACTGCACCCCTCCTTCCCACTGCATCCCCATCCCCACTGCACTCCTCCTCCCCACTGCACTCCTCCTCCCTACTGTATCACTCCTCCCCACTGCACTCCTCCTCCCCACTGCACTCCTCCTCCCCACTGCACCCCTCCTCCCCACTGCACTCCTCCTCCCTACTGTATCACTCCTCCCCACTGCACTCCTCCTCCCTACTGTATCACTCCTCCCCACTGCACTCCTCCTCCCCACTGTACTCCTCTTCCCCACTGCACCCCTCCTCCCCACTGCATCCCTTCTCTCCACTGCACTCCTTCTCCCCACTGCACCCCTCCTCCCCACTGCACTCCTCCTCCCTACTGTATCACTCCTCCCCACTGTACTCCTCCTCCCTACTGTATCACTCCTCCCCACTGCACTCCTCCTCCCTACTGTATCACTCCTCCCCACTGCACTCCTCCTCCCTACTGTATCACTCCTCCCCACTGCACTCCTCCTTCCCACTGTACTCCTCTTCCCCACTGCACCCCTCCTCCCCACTGCATCCCTTCTCTCCACTGCACTCCTTCTCCCCACTGTACCCCTCCTTCCCACTGCATCCCCATCCCCACTGCACTCCTCCTCCCCACTGCACTCCTCCTCCCCAGTACATCACTCCTCCCCACTGCACTCCTCCTCCCTACTGTATCACTCCTCCCCACTGCACTCCTCCCCCCCACTGCACCCCTCCTCCCCACTGCACTCCTCCTCCCTACTGTATCACTCCTCCCCACTGCACTCCTCCTCCCCACTGCACTCCTCCTCCCACTGCATTCCCCCTCCCCACTGCACTCCTCCTCCCCTCTGCATCACTCCTCCCCTCTGCATCCCTTCCCTTTGTTCATCACTGACCACAATCCCACCCACTCATTGCTTCTTATTCCCACCCTGTGTACCTGCGGAAAAACAGTCAAGAATTCAGGCTCTTAGATATTGCTATCTTTTCAAATGCTAAAAAAAAGTTCAAGTGGAAGATTTTGAAATGTATAACAATTATATCAAATGCCACTCTGGAAAGCTGTTGTTTTGCTTGTTTCAGTTTATTTTTGTATGGAGCTGTGGTGGTGGATAGAGAGATGGCACAGTGGTTAAGAACACTTGCTGTAATGCAGAGAGGACCTGGGTATGGTTTCTAGCACCCACATGGTACCTCACAACTGTCCACGACTCCAATGTCAGGGTATCTGACACTGTCTTCCATCATCGTAGGGAACACATGGTATATATACATAAATGCAGACAATACCACACACACACATAAAACAAAACAATCAATCTTTTAAAGCATTTTAGAGTTTGAAGTGTTAATTTTAGAAAATTTCTTTTTAAGTGGTTTATTCCACCTAGAACCTCCACAGAAAGTCTTCCAAAGTGCTAGACATGTGTTTCCAGAGACGAGTCATGGGAAAGGAATAAACACTAAAGCACACATACCAAGGTGACCTGGTGATTCGGCAAGCTGATGATTCTCAGTTTGGTTTGCCTGCATGAGGTTGGAATTTCTTCTATCATTACTTCTCCAGCCTGAGGAATAATTGATAATTCATAGTCAGTATACATGTTAGATACACAGACAGAAGAAAATACCCATTTAATGCAGTGGTGAGAACTCTGGATTCTGGAAGTAGGTACAAGTGACTCTGACAGAGAATCAACAACAACAACAATAACAAGAAATGCCTGCAACAGCGTTGAAAGAATAAACACATCTATGAATGCCCTTCACAGTGTCACTTAACATCCCTCTGTAGCATGTACCATTGTCACATCCCTTTCACAGGAGATGACACCAGGGCCCAGACAGGCCAGGTAACCTGTCTAGGCTCACAAAGGCAGAATTTCAACTCAGACATTTCTACTTTGCCAGGATCTTAAGGCATAACTGAATCCCAATACTTAGTTGGGTGAAGGATTAGAACCCCTGAAATGAACTTTGCATCCTCTGAAAATGGGGTGACACATCATCATCTTTAAGTTATTGAGAAGATAAATGCAATACCTATATCAATATCCAATATATCAGAAAAGAAAACCATTATAATCAATGCCTTGAATTTAGAATATTCTGAATTAGTAATAGTTTAAATAGATATTCAATTAAGGAAGTAGACAGATTAATTAGAACATCAAAGGGAGCCAGGCAGTGGTGGTGCCTGCCTTTAATCCCAGCATTCTGCATGCAGAGGCAGGCTGATCTCTGTGAGTTCAAAAGCCAGCCTGGTGTACAACTCCAGGACAGCCAAGGCTATACCGGGAAAGCCTGTTCAAACAAACAAATAAAAAAACAACAACAATAGAAAAAAAAAAACCCGAAGGATTTTTTTTAGTGATCCATCTTGTCTAGAGTGGGATTCCCAGCCCGTTAGCCCAGTGATAGCAAATGAAGCATCATATAGGGGGTCCAGATGTGTTATGATCTGATGAGGTAAACCCAAGGGGGACCATGTGTTGCCTCACAGAAGGAGCCTTCTCATCACACCCTTCTAACCACCGCTGGACATAAGAGCAGAACAGGTAAGCAGTATCCAGTCATAGTCAAGCAAAGCACAGGCAAACCACTGTGGATCTGCATATACAGGCAACACCTACAGAAGCCGGAACCCTTTCTATGCAACCCAGGAGCCCAAGGCCCCAAAATTTAAACCCTAAACTTGGAGAAAGTATGGATGTAGATAATGTGGACATCAGAAACACAAGGAAAGAGCATCCCCACGCTCACAGTGTATGGGTGACTTTTCAGTTCCGTTGTATTTTGTTTGTCAACAAAACAAGATAGGATCATCTGAGACGAGGGACTCCCATCTGAGAAAATTTCTCTTATCTGATTGGCCTGTAGGCAAATCACTGGGGGACTCTTCCTTAATGACTGACATGAGAAGGCCCAGCCCACTGTGGGTGGTATCACCCCGTGTAGGTAGTCCTAAGATATGGAAAAAGGCAGGCTGAGCAAGCCAGTAATCAACATTCTGTAAGATGTACTAAACCCTTTCCTCCCCAGGTTGCTTCTGATCATGGTGTTTCATCACAGTAACAAAGGCAAACTGGGATCAATGGTAGGAGACAGCAATGTTTATAGAGTCAGCAAGAACTGACCTTCAGATGCGGAGAGATCTAAGGATGACCCATTCGGGCTTCCTTGAGAATAGCTGGCACCAGGTCCTAAGGAGAAAAAGAAAAACCAAGATGTTGATTTCAGAAGTTGGAGCAGAAGGGTTTCTTATCTTGACGAAAGGGCTAAATAGCCCATCGAGGCACCAATCCAGAGCTCATCTGGAGTTGTTAGGTTCCCCCTGATTCTTGAGGTCAGACTCAGGTCATGGAGTAGGATACAAGGATCATCCCTGGCTGAGTGGAGTCCTGCCTGGGCCACGCTAGCACCTAGAGATGACTGGTCTTCATATCCCTGACTAAAGGATGCCCACATGGGTCCCCAGAGCTTCCCTGCCCTGTGGCCTTACATGAGTTCCCAGGAGTCCTTGGACCCTATCTCCTTTCACACAATAGCCTCCGAGTGAGTATATATCAGATGGCTCATCCTTGTTGGCCTTCTCCTCAGGATTCAGTGACAGCTTGCCTCCCTTCCCTTCCATTCTTGCTTCCTTCCTATGTTTTCTCTCCGTATTTCCCCCATGGCTGTTTCATGTTTTCATGATTAGCAGTACATGCTCAAGAACACAGACCCTGCCTCCAGAATGCCTGGATTCTTGTTGCTTTGTTTGACCCCGTGAACACTCCACACATGGTCTCTCCCAATTTTAGCTTCCTCCTCTATAAACTGGCCATCTGAATGATACCAATCCTTAATGGCAGCTGGGTTAGACAGGAATCAAGAGTAGATGCTAAGCAAAGCAAAAAACTAAATGGATCTTTCTGTCATTGTCTTTCATTCTTTCTGTTTATTATAACACTGAGCCCCTTATCTGAATTTAAACCATAAGACACCCTGCTGGTGTCTGAAGATATAGTTGCTGTGGGTAAATCCCACCTATCACACATCTGTGGTAAGAGATGTAAGGATACACAAAATAACAGGAGCATCTCTCTAACAGAGTGTTTCCTCTTTGAGGCTACCTGGACCATAATGCTTCACCCTTCACAGTTTAAAATGGATCATCTCCTTCAGGGACTTTTCTAAACTGCAGTGACTTCTGAGTACTCAGTCTCTTTCAGTCTGGATTCCTGACACTGGCCTCAGATTGCTTCATCGTGGGTATCAGGATGATCCTCTGATGTCATGGTTGCTCTGCCAAGATCCTACTTCCCATTAGAGGCTGGTCAAAGTTTTCATCTCAAGTGCCTCTTCCTTCCAAGGCTCATATATTAGAGGTCTGCCCCTCAGAATGGAATGAATGGATTCTGGTGATATCATTAATCAGCAGAGCCCAGTAGAAGAAATTTGGATCACCAAGGGTGTACCTTTGAAGGGCCACAGGTACCTCCTCTCTTTCCTTACTCCCAGGACCCCATAAAGTGAACAACTTTGCTTCACCCAATCCCTTACTTTGAAGTTCTGCCCCACCATAGACCTTACGTGATCAAACCATCTGGACTAAAGTCTCTAAATCCATGAATCCAAAGAAATTGACTAGCCATGTTGTTTTGTTTTTGAGAGAGTTTTCCTATGTAAATTGGCTGGCCTCAAACTCACAATCCTCCTGCCTCAGGGTTTTGCATGTCCAGCTCCTCCTTGGTAATTTGTCCCAGTACAGGAAAGCTAACACCAGGCTCATACCCACTGCCCACCTTGCTGTCTCTATTTCTTCTCATTCACACTCTTCTCATGGTCACCTTTATTTCCTAGTCTCAGATGAGATAAGAAACTTTCTGCAGGTGTAATTACCTTGTTCAAGACTTAGCTGGGAGTTTGGGTTCCCTCCATCAATTCCTTGGAAACACAATTCATTGGGAAACACTGAAGTGGGAGGAAAGGAAGAGGGAAGAAGAGGAGGAAACCATTAGCCATCTCTAGCAGGGACCAGGGGCAGTTTTTCAAAACTACACATTTAGGAATTTATAGCCCTTCAGTCACTCCAAGCTCAATGGGTTTCCTATGCCTAAATTCATCCATCATGCCCTGGGAGAGAGAAGACTCCCACAGTCAACTTTATTCTGCCCATATAGAAAAGAGACATTCAAGGTCAAGAACAAAAGAGGAAAACAAACTCTGTGAGCTGTGTTCCTCTTCCAGTGTTCAGAGGGCAGCGAAGATATATATCACAACAGGTAAAATAGAAGAAAAACATGACTTCCAGGGTATCACAATGGTAAGAAGAAACAAAGGCTTTCATGGATCAAAGGTCTAGGATCTGGCACATACCAAAGGGAAGTCCCAGGCAGCTTTGAAGATGGGCAGGACGGGGTTGAAGAGCTAACTCACACATTGTTGGTTTCTATGAGCATGAGGTGCTATACTAAGATGGATCCTGCACCCACAGCTGAGTCGTCACTCAAGGTGGGCGGTAACCAATTTGATGGACTGCCATGTAAGAATGCCCACTGAGAGACACAACAGTGCTACCCTACTGACAATCAGCACTTCTAATCCTACCCTCTTCTACATAGCCTGATGATGGTATGCCTCCTATTGTCCTGAGAGCCTAAATGCCCAGCGGCAGAGCTCTGGAGGGTGTCAGCCATTAGTCATAAGTTTTCATATGATTCATGACACAGTAGTCTTGTTAACTGTTATATCCTCAATTGCTCTGCATTATATATGGCACATGATAAAAGCTTAATATACATTTGTTGACAACAAAAAGGACTGTGCTCTCAAGGAGCGATATAAAACCCAATTACCACATCCAAAGCTTCTACGAATGAGATTCAAATCGGGGTACTTCTCCATGTTGACCTCATTGAACAATTCGCACAGTACCGTCATGTCAAATTTCTTCTCCAGTTCCTCCAGGGCTCTGTAGATCACTTTGTCCACAGGGACCAGCGATCTACAGGAATCTAGCAAATCCTTAAATAAAAATATTGAATAGAGAAAATTTCAGTGCAGGCTTCCATGTCACAGAAGAGCCCTAGAAAAATAATTATAGTTAGGGTACCTCAATCCCCTCCAAACGTATCTTCTAAGGGGAAGCTTTATATTTGCATGACTACTTCATGAAACAAGTAAATATTGTCTCTTTGAAAGTAATCACTGGTGACTTTGGGATACCATACTCATTTATATTACATGTAAGAAGGGCCAACTTTGAAAGGAAAATATGGGCTAAAGGTCAACTATGGGGCTATCTCTCAGTGGGTGGAGGCACTTGCCATTAATCCTGGTAGTCTGAGTTCCATCCCTGGGACTCAGATCATCATCTGAATCTGAAGAAGAAACCAACTAGCCACATTTGGTCTCTTACTTCTCCATATGCACAGCACCTGACTCATACAAATATGCCCACACAATACAAAGATACACACACAGCTCATAAGTAGATAAACAATATATTTAATTGTTTTTAGATGTGTAGAGGGGCTGAAGAGATGGCTCGGTGGGGTGAGAGTGCTTGCTACTCTGGCAGAGGACCCAAGTTCAGTTCCCAGCACCAACGCAAGAGCTCACGAACATCTGTAACTCCAGTTCCATGTGATGATTCAGTGTTCCTTTCTGGCCTCTATGGGCACCAGACACACAAGTGCTATGCACACATAGATGCAGGCAGAATAGGTGAACACAAAAGAATAAAAATAAATATGTTCTTTTTAAAGACTTATGTATTTATTTTATATATGTGAGCACACTGTAGCTGTACAGGTGGCTGTGAGTCTTCATGTGGTTGTTGGGAATTGAATTTAGGACTTCTGCTCGCTACAGTTGGCCCCACTCACTCCAGTCAACCCTGCTCAGTCCCTGCTCGATCTGGCCCAAAGATTTATTTATTATTATAAATAGGTATACTGTAGCTGTCTTCAGACGCTCCAGAAGAGGGTGTCAGATCTCATTATGGGTGGTTGTGAGCCACAATGTGGTTGCTGGGATTTGAACTCAGGACCTTCGGAAGAACAGTCAGTGCTCTTACCCACTGAGCCATCTCGCCAGCCCACTTTTTTTTTTAAGGAAGGTAAACTGATGTATATCTCATAGTAAGACTACTTTTGAAATAGACTTGGCAGTCTATTTTGTTGTTGTTGTTGTTTGTTTGTTTTTTGTTTTTCAAGACAGAGTTTCTCTGTATAGCCCTGGCTGTCCTGGAACTCACTTTGTAGACAAGGCTGGCCTCGAACTCAGAAATCCGCCTGCCTCTGCCTCCTGAGTGCTGGGATTAAAGGCGGGCGCCACCATGCCCAGCTGGCAGTCTATTTTATTAACAGGACACGTTCTGGCTTCCTGATTAATCCTGATTTATCGTGAAGGAAATAAGAGGTCCAATCCCTCTAATTTCGAACCCTACTGGAGAGTGGCATATTCATAAGGCAAAAGAAACACTAGAGGGGCTAGAGAGACGACTTAGTGATTAAGAGCAGTGGCTGCTCTTCCAGAGGTCCTGAGTACCCATATGGTGGTTCATAAGCATTTGTATAACTATAGTTCCAGAGGATCTGGTGCATTCTTTTTTGATTGCCAAAGGCACCAGGGCCACAAGTGGTACACAGATATACATGCAGACAAAACACTTACACCTGCAAAATAACAACAGTGTTTTTAAAATTTTTGTCTGAATTAAACACTCTGTACGTCTTATTGTTCTCAAAGCTAGGTTTTTAAAATAAACATTTATTAAACTAAAATGTACTAACTGAAATCTCATGAAGTCAGTTTGATAAAATAATTGGACAGTTCATTAAAATCACCTTTGATTTTTAGTTTATTTCTTTAGTTTAGATTGGTTTAGTTTTAATTGCATATATTACATGGTATGAAATGCACGAGACATTGCTCGTCCATGGAGAACCCCTATTCTGACCTAGCTCATCTTCAGCAATATTCACTGATGACAGAAGTTGACATGGAACACCATTCCCTCAGATAGAAGCAGTACCGTCTCCTGAGGCCTTGGCTTCTCATCTCCCTTAATCCCTAGAGAGAACACTTCCAGAAATATCTTCATGATAAGTATCAGTTATAGGAAACCCAGATTTTAATTTTAATTCATAGTTGATGAATTTATTATTGTAACTGATACCTCTACAAAATGCTATGAAAATCCATGAGCTTTCTTGGTCAAAATTTAGTCCTGGGGCTGGAGAGATGGCTAAGTGTTTCAGAGCATGTGTAGCTCTTGCAGAGGACCTGGATTCCATTCCTAGCATCCACATCAGGTGGCTAACAACTACCTGTAACTCCAGTTCCAGGGAATCTGGAGACCTTTTCAGGGCTCTGTGGGTATCAGCTCCTATGTAAACATGCACACATGCACACACACACACACACACACACACACACACACACACACACACACACACACACAGGAACACATAAACACACACATACATGTAAGAAACGAAATCTTTTTTAAAAATTAAGTCCAACCTTAAAACCGTGTCAGTCATCTGACTTGAAGTTTGAATTGGGATATCAAAGTGTAACTTAATTTGGAGCTTCTTTACCAGGTTATGATGAAGTAAATTTACTTACTTCATACATTTTACCAGTGATGAATTCATGGTCTCGGAGGCTCTCAAGAAAAGGAAATGTACTTCTTATCGCATTAGAAATGGCCACTTTCTGTGTCTTGAAGTGCTTTAACATACATTCAATGAGATGCATCTCTGTGTTCTCCTGTTCAGTGGACATCCTAGAGGAGAAAATACCATGGGAAAATGGTTGTCAGTACAATAGATGATTGTGGAAACTATAAGGTTTTATATATGAAAGAAAAACTTCAAAGAACTAACATACATAAGATAAATGTCTTGAGTTAACCCCAATGCATCAACAGCTGAACTGGAAGCTATGGGTTCAATCGAGGGAGACCCTGCCTCAATGTACAAGATGGAGACCGATGGAAGAGGAAGCTCTGCATGGACCTCTGACTTCCTCACACATGTGTACACACATATATGTGCATCTGCACAGACATGAGCTCTCACACATGTGAATGTTTGTATATACATGCATATATACTGCAGACCACAGACATACAAAAATAAAGTTAAACACAAAGCTAATTATGATTTTAAAATTCTACTACTTGTTGTCCTCATATAGAATTAGTGAAAAGTAATATTCCCACCGAAATATATGGAAATATTTCTGGAGGTATTGTTGATAGCTGAAAAATAGAAGCCATTAAAATGGCCTTTAATTGGTGAGTAGAAAAATAACAGTAGACAATTTATGCAATGAAATATTATGGAATAAAAAGGGACAAAATGCTAATACATTCTACAATGTGGATGAATTTCAAAAACATTTATTCCTTAATGAAAGAAACCAAACACAGAAGGCTAAATAATGTATAATTCCATTTGCAAGAAACGCCAATAAATGAAATCTATGCAGAAAGATGCATTAGTGGTTGCTTGACTTAGGGGAACAAGAATGGACTGCACATAGCTGCAAGGGATTCTTTTAGGGATGGAGGAGGTCTACATCCTAAACTAATACTGTGGTGCTGGGTGTACAGCTCTGTAAAAAGTCATTGCATTTATATTCAAATATATAAAATGAAAGTGGACACTCAAAAGGCTGCACAGAGTGAGAAAGGCTGCACTGTTTTCTCTGGTGTACAAGAAAAAGAGGAAATGTGACTAATGAACACACAGTATGTCCTGTTTAGTTTGGATTATTAAATTGCGTTTGTTTGGTTTTTGTCAACTTGACACAAGCTAAAGTTCTTTGAAAAGAGGAACTTCAATTGAAAAAGTATACCTCCATAACGGTTGCCTGTTAACATGTCTGTGTGGCATTTTCTTGATTGATGATTGATGTGAGTGGGCACAGCTAACTGTAGGCACCACCACCTCAGGACAGGTTGTTCTGGGATATGTAAGAAAGCAAGTTGACCAAACCAGTAAGCTATGCCACGGTGTCTGCTTCAATTCCTGCCTCCAGGATTCTGCTTGAGTTCCTGCCCTGACTTCCATGATGGACTATGATGTGGAACTATAAGCCAGTTAAACCCTTTCCTTCCCAAATTGTATTTAGTCAGAGTGTTGTATCACTGCCACAGAAACCACGCTAAGAGACTACCTGAGTGATGTTTCCACAGTCTGACTAGGAATGCCAGGAAGTGACAGACAGCATTAAGTAGAACAAAACAACAACAACAACAAATCTTGTTGATGTCAGGATGTCTATGACTAAGTCCCCAATACAGAATGACCAACCAGCAACTACCACCCATCCACAATCAAATACAACAACTGGAAGATGAAACTAACCTTACCCACAGGCCACCAAAGCCATGTGTGAAGGGCAAGAGAAGCATTGGCTTTGGCTGCATTGTCCCTCCTCAGTCTCCTCCTTAGCCTTACCAAGATTGTGACCCTGGACCTAAGGTCTCTCTATACTGGGAACCAGTATAGAAACAAACATAGAGCTCCCCAGAACTCTGTCCCAGTGGATGTCTCCATCTGTCTTGCTCAATGAACACTGAATGGCTCAATAGACCACTGGAAAACAACAAACAGAGCAGAATGATAAGATGGGGGGGGTTTGCAGCTGTGTCTCCACTATCAGTGGCACTCTTGGTGGGAGAGCCCAGTCAGCTGTTCTGCTCTGCCAAGGCAGCCCATCTGTCCAAGGAACATACTTACCATTCCTGCCTAGCCAGCAGGTCAGTCTGGACACACTGTCTGTCTGCCTGTCTACTCCCCAAGACAGTGTGTTGTCTCTATCTCATAGCAGAGTGTTATTTGGCTCTACCTAACTAAGCAGCAAGTAACCCCATCTGGCTCAGAGCCTACCTATGGCCTCAGCTAGCAAATAGCCAAACAGGCAACCTGGCTAACTTCATAGCATAGCTTCTAGACTTAGTAGACCAAGGATCCCAAGTAATCACCAATTCCAGGCTCAGAAGAAGCCAGCTGCTGTCAGAGATATAATGGGTAACACAACTGACAGCCTTTCCTTCCGGCGAAGGATAGCTTTTGGCACTTGTGTCTAAGGAGCATAAACTATCAACTTGTCTGGCTACTGAGCCTCCTTTATATAATTCATGAACAGAAAACCAAGCCAGAAGACATTCCACAAATGTCAGGCACTTCCTGTCACTCCATGTCTTAGTCAGGGTTTGTATTCTTGCACAAAACATCATGACCATGTAGCAAGTTGGGGAGGAAAGGGTTTATTCAGCATAGGCCTTCATCACCAAAGGAAGTCAAGACAGGAACTCACACTGGAGGAACTCACACATGGAGGGATGCTGCTTACTGGCTTGCTTCCCCTGGCTTTCTCAGCTTGCTCTCTTATAGAACCCAGTACTACCAGCCCAGGGATGGCACCACTCACAATGGGCCCTTCCCCCTTGATCACTAATTGAGAAAATGCCTTACAGCTGGATCTCATGGAGGCATTTCCTCAAGGGAGGTTCCTTTCTCTGTGATAACTCTAGCTTGTGTTAAGTTGACACACAAAAATCAGGCTTTACACCCCCACTTAGGTGAAGCAAAGCAAAAATTTCAACATTTGCAAATGGATAACTGGACTACATCTCATGAATAGAATACAGGACATATCACCCCCAACGGATGCAGAAAAAGCTTTTGGCAAACTCAGGATGCTTTCATGATAAGAATCAACCTCACAAAAGGTTTTGTTTTAATTCATCCCATTTAGACTTTCCTAAGTTTAGGAGCTGATGTCATTTATCCATTTGAAAAATCCCATTATCTTTCCTTTACAAATTACTCTTCTGTTCCCTCTATTTCTATGTCTTTGTTTCTCCCTTCCTTCCTTCCTTCCTTCCTTCCTTCCTTCCTTCCTTCCTTCCTTCCTTCCTTCCTTCCTTCCTTCATTGTCTTGCAGAACATCTGGTTTCTTTTCTTCTAAAAAAGACTTATTGTTTTTCATTTATGTATATGAATATAACTGCATGTATATTAGTGTACTACATGTGTGCTTGGTGGCCATGGATGTCAGATTTTCTTGGAACTTCAGTTATAGGTCTCTGCAAACTACCATGTTGGTGCCTCGAATTCAACCAGCGTCCACTTAACCGCTAAACTATCTCTCTAGCCCGGAGAGTAATAGACTTTCTTGGCATAGGCAGGCAGATCTCTGGGTTCAAGAGTAGCCTGATCTATAGAGCAGGTTCCAGTATAGCCAGGGATACACAGAGAAACCCTTTCTTGCCAATTCCTCTACCCCACAAATAAAACAAGAAGAGGAAATAAAAATACAATAGATGACAAAGGGACTGGAGACGGGGTAACATAAGACTTAAGGGTCAAGGCATTTGAGTCAGGGGCTGTTGAGATGGCTCCATGCAGAGGGCGTGGGTTGGACTCCCATTACTCACATGGTGGTTCATAACCACACATAACTTCTGTTCCTGGGCATCTGATGCCCTCTTCTGACATCTATGGGCAACAAGCATATATGGTGTACACTGCACATAAGTGATGCACAAATGCAGGCAAAACACTAATACAGAAAACCAAAATTAATAAATCTCATTTTAAAACACACTTTATACTTTTAAAAGAAATAAAAGATGAGCCATTTTCAGGGCCAGAAACTTGAGTCTAACCACTTTTACAGACATTTGGGACAGAAACCAGCAACCACACAGGGTGACAGTCAACAGGAGTCCAGTCCTACCACACTCAGAGACCACATACCATCTTCACAATGAACAAGAGGAAGGGACAGACCCATGCTGGAAATGCTCCAAGCTTAGGTCTGTGGTTTCCTCTATGTTAAGTGAGCTCTGCCTGTTTTGAAGTGTTCTGTGCTGCTGTAGCTTGGGAACAGCAAATGAGGTCTCACAAATACAGTGTGTCTCGGTTAGTGTTCTCTTGCTGTGATGACATACCATGACCATAGCAATTCTTAAAAAAGAACGTATTTAATTGTGGCTTGCTTACAGTTTCAGAGGTTTAATTTGACTTGTCAATTTGAATTGTCATCAGGTCAGAGAGCATGGCCAGATGTAGAAAGATATGGTGATGGAGAAGTAGCTGAGAGTTCTAGATCTGGACCAGCTGGAAGCAGGAAGAGGGAGACTCTGGGATTAGAATGGGCTTTTTGAAACCTCTAAGCCAACTCCCAGTGACACACTTTCTCCAACATGTCTATACCTCCTAATCCTTACAAGTAGTACCACTCCCTGGTGACTAAATATTCAAATCTGTGGTCCTATGGGAGCCATTCTCATCCAAACCCATTCACACAGTGCATTCACTGATCAGGACCCACTGTGATGACACCTCAGGCTTTATGGCAGAGGGGCCACCATAGCCAATGGCAGAGAAGAGAGTGCCCAGAAACACAAAGGAATATAGGATCCCTTGGTGATTGATTGATCAATGATGTCCTTAGAAACTGACCTCAGATAGAAAACAAAAACAACACCCAGGTTACACCTTGGGGTAATCTAAGTGTGGTGTGAGCAGCCCAATGTCCAACCATAAGTGATGGGGTACAACCACAGCAACCATATAATAAACAAAGGACAGTGGAATGGAAGACCCCGTCTAGAAGAATGATCCAGAAGCTATAAGGAAAGTCTTCTCAAAGCACTTAGCAGAGCAGAAGAACCAATGTAGACACATGGTGAAGATGGGCAGGGAGTTAACAAGGTTACAAAGATGTAGGTTACAGAGGAGCTTACAAAACCATAGAGATGAGCTAGGACCCCTTGTAAAATTTATATTATCCTTCACCACAATGTATTTCTTTAAAAATTAGAAATTAGGAGATGGAGGGATTGCTCAGTGGTTAAGAACACTGGCTGCCTTTCCAGAGGACCCAGATTCAGTTCCCAGCACCCACATGGTAGGTCACACCTGTCTGGAACTCCTGAGAATCTAATACACTCTTCTGACTTCCTGGGACACCAGACATGTTATGCTGCACAGACATGCATGCAGGCAAAGCCCTCATACACATAAAACAATGAAATAATATTTAAGATTCAGTTAGAAATCAGGACTAGCTAGGTGACTCAGTGCCTTGATACCCAAGTGTACAGACTTGAGCTCAGCTTCCCAGAATTCACATAAACGCTGGATGCTACAGCAGATGCCTGAAGTTCCAGCACACCTGCAGCTCCATAGGTGATGGAGGCAGGGGACTCCCTGGGAACCTCACCTTCCAACTAACCTAGTGGACACAGGCAAACAGGAGACCCTGCCTCAAACTCAAACAAGGTGCAAGGAGAGCAGATTCCTCAACATTGTCCTCTGATCTCCACACATGTGATATATATATATAGTGTGTGTATGTATATGTATATATTGCGTTAATACACAGATACACACACATAATATATATACGTATACATATATATACATATATATATATATATATATATGTGTGTGTGTGTGTGTGTGTGTGTGTGTGTGTGTGTGTGTGTATATATTGAGTTAATACACAGATACACACAGACACACACACTGCATTCACACACACACATACTCACATATACCCAACACCCATACACATACACATAGACTGCATCCACACACGCACATATAAACAACATTCACACACATACACATACAGTGCATTAATATACATATACATACACCCACATACTCACTGTCTTAGTTAGGATTTTATTGCTGTGAACAGACACCATGACCAAGGCAAGTCTTATTAAAAAAACAACATTTACTTGGGGCTGGCTTACAGGTTCAGAGGTTCAGTCCATTATCATCAAGGTGGGAGCATGGCAATATCCAGGAAGGCATGGCGCAGGCAGAGCTGAGAGTTCTATGCCTTCATCCAAAGGCTGCTAGTGGAAGACTGACTTCCAGGCAACTAGGGTGAGGATCTTATGCCCACACCCACAGTGACACACCTACTTCAACAAGGCCACACCTCCAAATGGTGCTACTCCCTGGTCCAAGAATATACAAACCATCACACTCACACACTGCATTTACACACACATGCTCATGTAAGCACAGTATTCACACACACACACACACACACACACACACACACACACACACACACACACAATACTGCATTCGCACACACTCACTCACACATACACACACTACATTCACACACAGAGATTTTTTTTAAGCTGTAAAGGAAAGAAACCAAGCTACTAAACATTAAGTCATTGTCATGGGGGAAGACCAGGAGACAGCCTTACACATAAAAAGATTAAAATCCTAACAAAGATAGCACAGGAGCAGTGAGAACTGGGGGGCTAATGTGGCTCCAGGGTAGAATCCTTTTGTCTAAAAAAAGAGACAGACGAAAAGAAACAAACTTTCCCTGAATAAAGATAGATTCCCACATGTTACCTGAAGAACACAGAACTGTGATCCAAACAAAACAAACAAAAACTCATGCCAGGCCAGGTAGGGCAGGCCTTTAAGCCGAAGGACTCAGGAAGCTGAAACAGGAAAATTACGGTTTCAAGGCTATCCTGGGCAACTGAATGAGATTGTGTCTCAAATTAAAAAGTAAAGGGAGGGCTGGAGATATAGTTCAGAGGTAGAGAACTTGCTCCGCAAGGACAAAGCTCTAGGTTCAAAGGCAGCCACGGCAAGCAGAAACACAAAAGCCCCAACACCCCAAGGGTGCTGGATTTTCTCAGTGGCTTCCATTATCACTTTATTTATGGATGTGTCTTTCTTACAAGATCAATACTACAATTCAAATTTAACTTTGTATAAGAGGAAACCCACTATACACAGTGCCAAAAGACAAGGGAGAATATAGCTACGGTTTCTCAAGACATTTAGCCAGTGCATAGAAGAAGTGCATATAAAAACCACATAGGGGTTTTTATACAAGAAAAATAAATGAATTAAATCTGTTAAAAAATAAATGAACACCTGACTAAAGATATTGAAAACAGACCAGTGCTGGAGAGGGAGCTGAAGGGCCAGTGCATAAGAAACGCAACCCATTTCCTGCTTAATAGAGAGACTGCAAAACAGCACACATCTCTATTGCCTTTGTGTACTTGGGCTGAGAGAGGAAGACGCCTCACCTCAGTAGCTACTGGCAGGGAAATGCATAGACTTTGCCTCCTCAGCAGCCATTTGGCAACGTCTATAAAGCAAGTAACGCCCTTTGTCTCGGTAGTCCCCTGATTATATCTTTGATTCAAGACAAAATACTAGTCAATAAGCATAATGCATTATACGGCCAACGTTCCCACAGCTTGTGGGTGACAGTCAACTATGGTAGTGAGCGAAAGTTCATCAAAAGGAGACTGGTTTAAACTGGTTTAAAACTCGTGGAAAGGACTGGCAAGCTGGCGCAGTGGAAAAGGAGCCAGCAACCCAGCCTGATGACTTGGCTCGGATCCCAGAAGCCACACGGAAGAAGGGAGGTACCACCTCCTCTATTTTGCCCCCTGACTCCATGACACACGCAAAGCTGCTGCACGTGTGCACACATAAATAAGCATGACATTGAATGATACGTTTCTTGGTTCATATACAAGTGCTCTGAATGGCAGGGAGCTGTGAAAAAGAGTAAAGTAAGTGTACCCTCATTACACGGAGGACCTCGCCAAGGCTTCTACTCTTTAAAACAGGCTAAGGCTGAAAACACCTCACACCATTACAAAATGAAAATATGCATTAACGAAAACAAATTATACATGAAATGCATTTGGAAAGATAAAGGGGCTGGAGAGATAGGTCAGCAGTTAAGAGCAAAGATTGTTCTTCAAAAGGACTGGAGTTCAGCTCCCAGTCTGTCAGCTCATAGCCATCTATAACTCCAACTACAGGGGACCTGACATCCTCTTCTGTCCTCCAAAGGCACATTCCCTAATAGTGTACACACTCTTTTCTCTCTCTCTCTTACACACACACACACACACACACACACACACACACACACACGCACGCACGCATGCACGCACGCGCGAGACCCAATAAATATTTTGTAGACAATAAGAAAGACCCAGGTATGGTATTGTACACCTTTAATCCCTGTACTTGGGAGGCAGAGGCAGATGGATCTCTATTGTAAGTCCAAGTCCAGGCAGGTTTACATAGCAAGTTTCAGGTCAGCCTGGACAACATAATAAAAAAGATCAAGAGACCGTGCCTTAAAATAAAAAATAAATAATATAAGGAAGATTGAGCCCAAGGAGTGGGCTAAGTATATGGGGGCAGCTGAGGGGTCTTATCCTTTCTATATTTCCACAAGTTTGAAAGCTTATAAACCACATTTTATTATGAAATGGTCCTGGTGGTCTAGGCCTGTAACCTCAGTCACTCAGAGGCTCACAAGTTCAAGGTCAGCCTAACCTATACAATGAGTTCCACACTGGTGTGAGTAACTTAGCAAAACCTTGAGTCAAAGTTCTAAAAAATAAATAGAGATATATAATCAGGCATATTCAAAGTCCGAGGTTCATCTGCAGTACTGAAAAAAAAAATGTATTACGTCCTTCGTACTAACAAAAACACTGCCCAACATTATTTATGCATAGTAGCGCATCTGAGTTACTGGAGCAAACAGAATTCTACTGTTTCCTGCCAGAGCTAACATCCACCTAGAACAGAAAACTAAAGGGAAATAGAAATATGTGGCTTGCCCTGACCTTTGCAATCAAGGCCCTTTCTTGTCTTTTGTCTTCCTTGGATCGAGGTCTGACAGTGAGAGCTTAAACCAGGAGTGAGCCTGGGCACAGCTTTCTTGGTGACAAGTCCTGCCAGACAGGTAGGAGAAACAGGGCAGCGGGTGCCAACTGTTTACCCAGCATCGTCTGCTATTTGGACTTCTTCCCTGAGGTGACTTTCCTGCAGGAGTCCTGCTCTAATGCAGAGAGAGGCAGAGGGACTGAGACCGCTTGGGTCACAAGATAATAACAGAACCATGCCACAGGAGTCCCTGTCAGCTGTGGCCAAAGTCTCCCTCTGACAGCTGAGCAGTGGTCATAAAGACAGTTATGACTTGTGTACAATCTGGCAAGCTTGTCTCTCTCGGCAGCGGATATCAAACTCAAGTGTTCAGGTATGCTGATGTTCTCTCTCTTTCTCTCTCTGTGTCTGTCTGTCTCTCCCTCTCTCTCTTTCTCTCTCTCTCTCTCTCTCTCTCTCTCTCTCTCTCTCTCTCTCTCTGTCTCTTCACCTCATCACCCCCAAATCTATCCCCTCTCATTATAGGCCAAAGCTACTTCATGTCAGGCGGTTTGAACTGACTGAAGCTTGGGTCACTAATTCAAGACATAAAATCAACCGTGTTGTCAGAGGAAAAGGTTACAGAGGGAAAAAGACTCACCTGGGGCTGCCGTCGCTCCCTTCCATCTTCCACAGCTGCCTGGGGCCTGGGACAGTGAGCTCTGATCCCTTGGTATCTGCACAGGCTTCTGTGTGTTTGCCTTGGGCCACATCTGAGAGCAGGAAGTGAGCCCAAGCACTAAGAAACCAGAGAGGGCTCCGCCCTGATGGGGAAAAGAAAAACGAAAGTAATTCTCTAATCTCAAGGGTGCTGCTGTGAGATCCTGTCCCATCCATCATTTTTGGAATGTTGTAGCAGGGAGGAGAAAGGGGACCTAGAGGATTGCAGAAGGGTACACCAGGACAAGCTGAGCCAGTTCCTGAGAGTGCCTTCTTTATGGAAAGATGGGACAAACAAACAAAACAAAACAATTAAAACCCCTCCACAGAAACTCAAACTGTACTCTCTTGCTCCTGTGTCTAGGAGGGGAGCAGGGATCCCCCCAGGGTTGGTTGCCATGTCCCTGGCTGAAGTGACTTGGGTAAGGAGACAGCAGGGAAGGAAGGTCAAACACTTGCAAGGTATCTCTCAGGCCAGCAGGAGACCCAGGAATGTGGCCAGGACAAGATTTCTCAGACCCAGGATTGAGGACATCCCCCAACTCCATAGACATTGGGTCAGAGCAAGACTTGGGTCTCTGAAGACTTGTCATCCCAGCCTAGAAGTCAAAGGCAGGAGGAAGCTGCAGCAGTGGCCACCAGGGCATGAAGACAAAGATGTGGTCCTCCCTTCTGAGGTGCAGATATGATAAGTAGTGATGAGCTGTCACCTCCAGTGAGTCTTTCTAGGAGGCCCCTCATGGATCATTAGGATATATCAAGTTCTCTCTGTTCCTCCTTCTGGGAGCACTTTCTCTGAGGGACTTGGGGACCTGAGGTGAGCCTCTACCCTGACAGGTCTCCCAGCAGAGAGTCTGCTTGCCTCTTTCTCATCCTTTAGTTCACATACACAGGGATAGGCTGGTATGAAGCTGGGGTGGGTATGACTCACAAGAGTAATGTGAGGCCATGCCTGAGGTTAGCCTTTGGGGTCTTTTAGTGCCCCACATTTTAGCCATGTCTCCATTTCTACTTCGATCTAGAATAAGAAACTTTGGGATGATTTTACAGGACTCTAAGTAACAAGACTTTGCAGAAGCACCTCAAAGCTAATGTGTGCATGGGAATCCAATGTCTATATGTTGCTGGTTCAGTTCCTTCTTGGAGACCCAGAGGAGTGCACACAGGGAGAGCTGAACTATCACTATACTATCCAGTGTCTGACTGGAACTCCTGAGACCTGAAAGCCCAGCTCCACAGTAAAGTGTAACTCTTGGGAGATGAGGTGCACAGGGAACAGAACATTGCTACACCTACTTACCCCAAAGCAGCTCTGGAAGAATGCTATTAAAGGGTCCCCCCTTCCCTGAATACCCCGCATCTCAGTTTCCAGCTATAATATTGGCAGAATTGTTCATACAGAAATCTAGAACATTCTGGCCTTGTGTTACTCTACCTGGGTGAGAATAAGATGGCTATCATAACTTTGAATCAAATTGGAAGCAAGCTTTGATACTGTCAGGATGAACTCTGGCCAGGTCTATTCCTGGATGCACAAAAGAATGGCAAATTTCACAGAAGCTTAAATGAGTAGCCCCATAAGGCCACCATATTTCCCTTTGTGTCCAATCAGGGGGAATTATGCTTCCTGATATAATTCCTGCCTGCATCCAATCAGGCAAGCATACATGTTGACATGTTTCCCACATACGTACCTCCTGCCTACATGTGACCAAGCACATCCTATGTAGTTGGGGCAAACAAATCTGTGTAGGGAAGTGAAAACATGTGTCTTGTTTCACAGAGGCATTCTTGTTTCACAGATCTCTTTGACACAGTAATTAAATTTAAAGCATAACTTTGGCTGTCATGCTTTGGAAAACCACACAACATGGCTTCAAAACAAGGTAGAATAAAGGTTTCAGGAGGGGAAACTTCAGTTTTCAGGCCATCCTGGAAGAGGTTGCATGTCAGATGAAAGACTGAAGATACTTACAGAAACATCATGGGACACATGGTTTGGAAGGCACTTGGCAAAGTAAAAGTATTCTTAGGTTCTGAGAGCCCATTCTTGTACAAGAGTGATAGGAGTGGCAGCTACCGACCAACTCTTGCTTAGGCCAGAATTTAGGCTTTTGTTGCAGCAGAGGGGACACATGATTGTAATGGCTCAGATTGCAAGCAATCTGTTTATGAAAGGCAACGCTCAGCTTTCAGTTCAGAGGGCATTAGACAAGCCCTGGACTTTCATTTTTTGGAGATCTGCTCTTCACTCTCCAGACCCTGGTTGTTTTGTGTTTTGTTTTTTTGTTTTTTCATAACTATACTCACCACAAAGCCTCCTGCCAAAGGTTTTGTTTTGTTTTTTTCCTGCCCTAATCAGGGCGGTGTTTGCTCCCAAGTTCAAACAAAGGGAAGCAGGAAGTTAATTCTGGGCTAGCTGCCTCCCAACTTTTGACATCTCTCCCAAATCCTGTCTGAGTTCTTCCTTTTGTAGAAACCTCAGGTTGTTTGGGGTTTTTGCTTCCAAAGTCACTGCCTGAGTAACAGTTTGTAGGCAGGAGCTTCTTCACCAACAGTTAAGACAAGCTTCTTTATTTCTCACCAAATAGCAGCAAAGGAGTTTTGGTCCCTTCCATAGCCAGCTTGACTCTGGAGGCACGAGAGGATCCAGACAAAGCCCCCTGAGCTTTCTACCCACTCAGAGGGTGGCATGGCCCTTACTGATCAGCACAGCCATGAAGAACGCCTTTTAAAAGAGAGACACAGCTCAAAACCACACACTCCTGTGCTTTCCTGCTCACAGGAATGAGCTACACACCTGTGGCAAACACACGGCTGTTCTACACATTCTGCTGGAGTTAGTAGCAGCCTTATTGACAGGAATGATGTAGGCGATGTTCTAAGAAGCCTCAAAATCCCTTTTCTTTGCTGAAGGGGGTGGAGGGATAGCATCAGATCTGGTTTTTGTTTTAGACACTTGTTAAGTAGTCTTTACTTTCTAAGGGACTCTGGTTACAGCCCTCCCTCTACCTCTGGCTTTTAACAGGATAGCTGACTTCCACCATGTGCCCTCTTTGCCCACCACTCTTTTGATAGGTATAAAGCAGTATCTTTATAGGTTGCCCTGTTGTCCTGCCTTCGGTAGCATTAGGTCTCTACCTGTCTCTCTATAGAAATCACTTAGTCTGGCTGCGACAGTTGAGTGATTCTGGTTATCTGGAACCGAATCTTTCTATTGTTACTATAGAAATAGGAATTGAGAGATGGTCTCACCATTGTTCCATCCTTCAGAGAGCAGCCAGTGCTGAGCTGATCAAGGATGCTCATGACCCCAGCAGTGTTCCTGATCACCTCATTAAGTTCATGTCTCTGAGTGACACTAAGGAACACGGTCATCTATCTCATGGGCTATTCTCCAGTACTAGAGAGTAGAGTCATCTCACTACTTCAGTTAGATTTGTAACCCTGAGTCTGTGGTCATGGTTCCAATAATGAAGCAGCACTTCATCAATGTGTGCTGAAAATAGGAGGAGCATACAGGAGCTGCCCAGGGACAGCCTAGACCGATGACCCTTGCCATCACCAGACTGATTAGCTTCTACAGCACAGAAGAACACATAAGTGTTGATAACTCATGGGTGCCAGGCTAACCAACTCAGCTACCACCAGGCCCAGATACAGGGCTTTGACCTGACCAACCCCATCATCTACCCCAGCTATGAACTGCTGGAGCAGGTGAATGGATCAGTGCTGCTCTTCCAAAGCTGCAGGATCTCCATGACACAAGGCAACAACAGGATATCTGAGATGCATCCTGGGGAGGATCCAGTATTGATGGTAGAGCAGAGCCAGAGGCTTCGAATCAAACCAATGACCAAATGTTCATTGCAATGAACATTTGCAAGAAGAGCTGTTTGGATACTGTGTAAACCGTGTGACACACTGCAGCTTTCATGGCAAGATTGTTTTTGTTGTCATTGTTTTCTTTTCTTTGGGGGCGGGGGAGGTTGCCAGGGTAGAGGGGGATAGGACAGGACTGGAAGATGAGTGGGAATTGTAGTGCATGATGGGAAATTCACCAAGAATCAGTTTTTTAAAAATTTAAACTATTGATAACTCTGTCAGCCAGTTTAGTTTTCCAGCTTTCTTTATCCAGTATCTAAACCCAAACACAATCTCCATGCCTCTCCTGTAGGCTGGGCTTGTCACTCCTTTAATGTGAGGCCCCTTTCACATGACTTCCAGCCCTAACCTTGGTTTGTCTACTGAGCTATGCTGGGAATCCCCTGTGTAGTCTTTATTCAAGCTAGATGGGGGACATAGATGGCTCTTCATTGCAAGGAAGAGTAAAGGGATCCTCTCATAGACAAATAGGTTCAGGGAAACAGGTTCAAAGTCCTCACTCTGAGTCTCAGGACCCTGACATTGGCACAAGACACTTCCTGAACCTAGAATGCAGTCTTCTTGGGAGTTCTGTCTTTGTGAACACAAGGGCCCAGCACATACATGCTTTTGCTGCAGTCTGACTTATGGCTGCAGATATGAGTGACTCTTTCCTCATGATTACTTGGGATTGCTCGATCTAAGGAACTCATATCCATCTATTAGTGCAATGCAGCAAGTGTCACCAGACCCCATCTTTCTTACAGTGACCTTTTCTCCATCCATTATCAAATATGCCACTTTGTGTCAAATATGCCACTTTATGTGTAGTTCACATAGTCTGTAATGCCGTTCTACAGGTTAAAATTTGGCCCCAGTGCTGGTTTAACACCTGAGAACCTTTGGTTAGACAGTGACCAACCTTGAGAACCCCACCCGAAGGCTTTGCCTCTGGGACATTATCTTATAGTGAGTCTTCCTAGACACAGGTCCTGAGTTGAGAGCCTTTTTCTGTCTTACTTGATGAGTGGTTTGTTTTTTCCAGAAACCTTTATAAGCCAGGGTAGCTGAGGGTCACTATGTAGCCCAGGCTCGCATTGCATTTGCAGCTATCCTCCTGCCTCAGCCTCTCAAGGACTGAAGCTACAGGAATGAGCCACCATATGGTTTGAAGTCCTGGAAGCTTATGGTTTATTGTGGATTGTTCTCAGGAGAGTAAGAGACAAGAAAAGCAACATATATGTGGGGGGAGGGGTTGAAGTGGTGGTGGAGCAAAGCCAGCTGGAGACAGGCTCCAGCCTAGACCCTTGAAGACCAGAGAGCAGCAATGCACCATACTCTTGATTTCATGGGGAGAAAGGGGGATGGACCCCCAGGCCAGGAGGTGTAACTCCTAGCTGCACCTGTTTCCATATGACCAAGAGTAATCATCCGGGAATGATAGAGTCTATAAAGAACACTCATTGCTGCTGCAGGTGAGACAGACATGGCCAGGTGACACCAGCCATGTCTCTGATTTTAGTCAACTCTTTTCATTTGTTTCCTGAATAGCAAACACTTCCTTGAAACTCTTCTCAAACTTGGACTCCAGTCTAAATCCCATTTCGCCAAACTTAGGGTCCTAAAAAAAAAAAAAAATAATGTAGAGAAGAATGATGGTACTCATTATCAGTGACAGAAACACATCCTCCCTCTTGGTACTTCTATTCTCTGAGGGACTCCATTAGGTGCACGGTTCATTCACATGTAAAGGACCTTAGAGTTTGGTATTTCTGAGAATCTTGACTACGGGGAGTAAGAAGCAATCTCGGGCTGGGGAGTTGCCTCAGTGAGTCAGTGTTTGCCACACAAGTGAGAGGACTTGAGTTCAGATCCCCCCCAAGCCTGTGGAAAGCTACATGCACTCCACTGTGGTTGACAGTTGCCTTGTCTCAAAGAAGCTGAGATGGAAAAAAACACACATGGTTGCCCTCTACTTTGACTTTCGTGAATATTATGACACACACATCTGAACTCTCACATAAACATGCACACACTCATGAGTACATACACATCACATATATTCATATACTCACACAAAGATTTAAGCTAGGATCTAGAGAGATGGAGTGGTGATTAAGAGCATATAGTACTCTTGCTAAAGACCCAATGCAATTCACTGTACTGATGCCTCTGGACTCCACAGACTTCTACACTCAAATGCACACACACTGTGTCTTCCCCCAAACACACACACACACACACACACACACACACATGGGGGGGGGTCGGTTCCAGATAGGATTTCTCTGTGTAGTCCTGGATATCCTTGAACTTGCTCTATATATAGACTGGGCTAGCCTCAGACTCAGAGATCTGCCTACATCTGCCTCCCATATGCTGGGTTTAAAATCCTGTGCCACCATGCCCACCTTTGACATACATATATTTTTAAAATTATTCTCCTGTGTGTGTGTGTGTGTGTGTGTGTGTGTGTTGGGGGTGTTGGCTTAATTTTCCTCTTTGTGGCCCAATAGCTTTGTAGACCAGGAAAGAAGTTAGGTCTCTTGTGCTGGGAACCTTCCTGTTAGTGAAACACATTCTAGATCTTAAGCCAAAAAGAAAATCCACTTCCAAATCTCTTTTTCTTTTTTGAGATAAAGTCTCATACCAGGAAGGCTTTGAACACAAGACATTCTTCCTCCATCGGCCTTTTGAATGCTACCATCCCAGGCTTGTATCACTGTGTCTGACGCTTCCAGATCTCTTATTTATTGATCCTTATTACAGGAAGATGTATGACACTAAACTTTCCAGCATGCAGAAAATGGGTGCAGAGTAACCCTGAAGATGAGATGCAGGCACAAAGGGATGCTGACCTTGAACGTGATTTTGTGATTCCGGAAGATGAGCCTCATGTCTTGCACAAAGTCTTCTACTTGGCAGTAAGCCTGGTCACTCAGCTTTTTCTTGATTATGTCCAACCACATAGGCTCTTGCACACTCACAGTCATCTCTCTAAACTGGTGAGGGAAATAACCACAGAAGAGTGAATGCCACGGTTCAGCATTTACCTTCCATCGGGTCCCAGAAAGTCTACAGAAACAACAGAGCCTGTGCCCCTCAGGGATTAAGATCACAAATCCCACAATGGCCCTCTCAGTCATGAGACATCAGGAAGCCAGCGATCAGGGGTTCACCACCGTTACTTACATAATAATAATATGGCATCTTGGAAAAAAAGGAGCTCTCAGAACAGCAATAGACTCTCAAGAGAACATACTCACACTTCTGCAAGAAAAAGGGACTCAGTCAAAGTGACTTAGAAAGGCAGAGTCTATACATGTACCCAGGGGGAAGGCGCCACTCAAACCCATCTGCAAATCTGCCCAACATGAGTGCCTCTTGGTTATAAACTTGTATGACTGAGTTTTTATACCAAGGAGTTATGCTGCGACAGCTCTATGATGGAGTGTGGCTTGGGAGAGCAGGCTCTCTGTGAATGCTATTCTTCTGGCTCCAAGCCTGTCTGTCCTTATCCAGGAAAAAGGAGAAAAGATTGGTTCACAGTGACTCACCAACTGTTCCTGGGGAGCCATCTCCCTCTGCAGTATCTCAGATTCTGGAAGACTCGGTTGACTTCCTAAGGACTGCATCCTACAGAAGATGCAACTCCATGGTGTTCTGAAAGGTTGGACAGGAAGTGAGCAGAGGACATGACCAGTGAAAACAGCCACTGTTCCTATGCCTGCTATTATGCTTTCGTGAATGGCTGACAGTCTATCTAGGGCAAGGGTTCTCAGACACTGAAGGACCCCACTTAGAATCTTAGGTTGCCAGCCCCCTGTCAATGTCATGGCAGGAGGCAGCCCTTGGAAAGTGGGCTTTGTAATGAGTGGTAGGTCCCCATTTCCTGACAGAGGTTGCTGGGAGCACAAGGAGACTAGGCACAGTAAAATGGTCTTCAAAAAAATTCTGGGAATCTTGAACTTCCAAGAGTCCATTGCAATGTGGTGAAATGTGGGAAGTAGTCAGTCATGCTTATTTTTTCTTTCATAAGTACATAGAAAGCAAAAGTAGTGTATTCTACCCCCAATCTTTTGGACAAGAGGCTTTGGTATACAACTTTGAGAAAAGGCAGTAGTGGTGTGTAGGCAAAGGACCCAGCCTTTAATCAGGAGAGATGGCTCCCTAACACAGAGAACATTAACCTTTTGCTGACAGCATCTTGAGACAGCTCTCTGGGTCTTCCTGTTTGGTATCTGTTAAGAGCCCTTGTGTTTCCCACCTCAAGACCCACACTACCACTCCATAAGGATGATGCATATGACAAGGCGGGAGTACTAGGAGACAGAGAAGGGATCCCATCCCACTCACATCTCAGCTTCCACTGTTGGGATATGACAGTCCTCATGGAAGGCTCTGAAACAAGTATCACAGCAGAAGAGTAATCCTCCATCCCGGCACACCTCACATTTATCTGAGTTCTGAATCTAGAAAACAGAACATCTTCACCATTGGCAATCCTCCACAAGGTGGCCTTTGCACGAATCTATAAGGAAATTGATGCTTTTGCCTGGTAGATTTAGGAAAAACATGGAACACAATTTGCAAAACAAGGCTTCCTGGTCTTCAGTGAAGTCTGGGAGAAGGGAGGCATGAACCAGACCCCATCTTCCCTGTGAAACCAAAGATCCTGACCCAGAATCTTAGGGTGCTGGTTTGAATAAAAATGGCCCCCATAGGGAGTGGTGCTATTAGGAGGCGTGGCCTTGTTGAAACCAGTATGACTTTGTTGGAGGAATTCCATCATAGGGGGCAGACTTTGAGTTCTAGGTAGTTCAAACCAGACCTAGAGGTTCACAGTCATTTTCTGCTGCCTTCTAATCCAGTTGTAAAACTCCCAGCTACTGCTCCAGCACCATGTCAGCCAGCATGCTGCCATGCTTCCTGCCATGATGATAATGGACTAGACTTCTGAACCGTAAGCCAGACCCAATGAAAACAAAATTTTTTATAAGAGTTGCCCTGGTCATGTTATATCTTCACAGCAATAAAACCCTAACTAAGACAACTAGCCATAAAACAAGATTTTACATAATCTGACTAATATTCCTAGCATGTAGATAAAAGAAGTTTCTGAAATAAAATATTTAGTCCACTTGCCTCTATAACAATAATGACACTGACTCATCTAAGGGAGATGTACTAGAGATTGAATTGAATTGAATAAACTAAGAGAATACCACATCCTGTAAATTAAGCAGTGAGCATACCATGAATTGAAGAAAGAATCTGGAGAGATTTCTGTCTAGAGGGCCCAGAGCCTGTGGTAGGGCCTCTGAAATGGCAGGATATGACTACAGATGGCCAGGCAAGTGGGTTCAAGGAAGAAAACAAAAAACAAAAAATAATCTGTAGCTTTTGGAACCCTGTAGAAAATCCCACAAGACCAAAGAGATGGGCATGTGAGACATGAGTCACTGTCACTAAAATCCAAGGACTGTAGTCATGTCAGTCACTCAGGGTTGGAGATTGGTATGGTAAGTTTATTCTTGAACTTGATATAATCTAGAATTGTAGGGGTTTGAGTAGATATGGCTCTCCATAGGCTAATAATGTGTTTGAATGCTTGGCTCATAGGAAGTAGCACTATTAGGAGATGTGACCTTGTTGGAGTGGATGTGGCCTTGTTGGAGGTGGGGTTTTACTGTGAAGATGGATTTTGAGGTTATACATGCTCAAGCTACACCCACTATGACACATAAGCTCCTTCTGCTGCCTGCACATCAAGATGTAGAACTCTCAGCTTCTTCTCCAGCACCATATCTGCCTGGATGCTGCCATGCTTCCCACTATGATGATAAAGGACTAATCTGCTGAAACTGTAAGCCAGCCCCAATTAAATGTTTTCCTTTATAAGAGTTGCTTTAGTCATGGTGTCTCTTCACAGCAATAAAACCCCAACAGAAGAATCATCTGAGAAGAGAAGCTCTTCAGCTGTGTATTCTAGGTTGGGGGCATTATAGTTAGACCCAGCCACTGTGGCTTCCTGGGTATGAGAGCAGAGAACGTAAGAGGAGCATGAACATGCACTTGTTGATGCATTGCTCTCTGCAGGCATAAAAGATACTTTGTCCTATGAAAGGGAAAAGAATCCCTCAAGTCAACAGAGGTTTGAACATCTTACCAAGACTAACACAGACTGCCTGGAGTCAAAGTCAATTTCCATCTAGAAAAGCTAATCTTTGACATTATTTGTTCTTTGTTACTATAGAGTAAGATCTATTTATCAAAACCAATGTACAAATACATGTGTGTTCAAGGGGCAGCAGAAGTGGACTATGACCAAACCGCTGCTGCCTGTGGGAAGCCTGGCATAACACCAAAATTAAGGCTCAATGTTATATACTGCCTAAACATCTGGAAAAGTCAGAAACGGGGTGGGTACACGGATTAAGGAACCCCACTGAGGAGATTAAGGCAGTACAGTCATGGTTTTGAAGACAGCTTGAAGCCTTGTAACAACAACAACAATGAAACACACACAGAGACAAAAAACGTAATTAGTTGAGAGAGCCTAGGATGGTCTATTAGTTCCCTGCCCCACTCTGTCCTCATGGGAGAGTTTTAGTGGGTTTTGTTTCTGCCATTCAGAAAGGTATTCAAATGAGTTCCTCACAACCTCCCTTGGTATGTTGCTGGGGTTTCCTATGACTACTGTTAACATAGGAACCAGGAAGAATCAGAATAACATGTGGAGAGGAACACATGCATTCCTGGTCCCAACTTCAAGGAGAATGGTGACAGTTTGAGAAATGAGAGGTGGTTCTATAGGAACACAGAAAAATCACAATTCAGGTATGGTGGCACATAGTAGGAAAGTCAAGACAGGAAGGTCAGGACCCTTGGCTACATAGTGAGTTTGTGGTTATTTTGGTCTACATGAGACCCCCATCTCAAAAATATCAGGGAAAGAAGAGAGGAAGAGAAGGAAGAAGATATGGTGTAAAAGAGGGGAAGAAACACCTCTACGTAGTCCATGGGCTGTTGGAAATTTTCTACTTTCCTGTGATTGTCTAAGGGACAAATACAAGCGTGGCTTGAGGTCTGGGCCACCACTGGGTGAGTGAGTGGGAGAAAGGAAGTAGTCAAGGTGACAGGGCCAACCAATCTGTGACCAGGGCCATCTCTGCCCTCAGGAGAAGTCGGTCCTTCTACATCAGTCTTGGTGGTTTGCTGTATCACCTGACTGCTGGACTACTTTCCTTCCCTGGTCCTTCTCCTCCTCCACATGCAAAGGATGGAATTCCTCAGTTTTCCATCCTTATCTACAGTCTGTCCAGATGATCGGAGTCACTCTCATGCTGCAGTTTCCACCTGTGTCCTCAGCTTCATGGTGTCTCATCTCTCCTCAGCTTCTTGTGTTTTAATGCCCAGCCATGTCTCTTCTATGGCCCCCTGGATGCAGCTCAAACTCATACTGGTAAACTCTGGGCCATGTTCCTACTGTACCCTGATCTTTTCTTTGTCTCTACCATTTATAACATGCTCCATACACGACAAACCTATCCTGCTTCAAACCTCTCACTTCCCAAATGCACCCAGCTCTTTGTCTTCTGAACACTAACTTTTAAGCTTATTTAAAACGTTTCTTTGTTCTAGCAAGATCCACAAAGTCCAAGGATACTGGCAAGCAGAGAATGGACAGGACCTTAGGTGTTAGGATGGTTTGCCTATGCCCAAACACCAGCCAAGCGGACATAGAAAAAAACAGTGATTTGCTCAGTGTGATGGTTTTGCTTCCGATCAGCAGTGAACCCCCATGGCTCTCTTCAGACTGGCCCCAGGGTTTCTGTGAAAACCCGCTCACTCTGTAGGCAACTTTCTGCAGGACAAGGAGAGGCCCAGACCTAGAACTTGCACAGGAGGCCCGGCCTCCTGAGTTCTTCCTGCACACTGGATACATGCTAGGATGTTTTCATTCCATACACTGCCCTTTGCAAATGCTGTCTCCTCCTGTATTTGCTCTTACCCTTCATCCAAAGCCAGCCAGGCCCACTGCCATGTCAGGTTTTGTACCAGGGACCCCAGTGATCTAGAACTCTATCTCCCACCACTAGGGTAAATGAGGATATGAGAACCCATGCTGGCCATGTAGTAGGATGTTTCTGACCCAAACACCCAGTGTGGCTCCTCCTGCCTTGGTTGTGGGACAGGTCTGGTAATGATGGCACTTCACTCATACAGCATACCTAAATTGAGAGTTGAGTCTCTTTAAGGGAGAGGCAACCAAGTCACAGGCAAAGCACCAATGAGACGGGGCCTTTCAGGGATTGTAGCTAGGAGTCAGTACTTACACTAGGGTCAGCTGGGGAACGATGCAAGTTCTGTGTTCTCTGCTGAAAGAGAAGATTTGAGTGAGTATAAGATCTGATTATTCATTCAAACAGTCAAATGACAGTTGCTTAAATTTGTTTTATCATCACCAGCATTAATCTTACTTCTGAGATATGTCTCACTTTAGCCCAGGCTAGCCTTGGACTCCCTATATAGCCAAGGCTGAACTTGAACTCCTGATCCTTCTGCTTCTGCATTCCATGTGCTGAGATTCCAGCCTTGCGTCATCTTGCCTATAAAATTTGCTTAATTATTTAGAGGCTCTTAGGTAGGAACAGCTCAAGTGTTGAGCTTGTTTAGTTCCCATCTAAACAAATTAGAGGATAAAGCAAACAAGATCAAAAGAGACACTGTAGTCACATAAAGCCTCTCCCTAATCTCTCACTAGGGATTTTCCATCCTGACAAGTCACAGGTGTTTCTCAATCTTACTTTGACCCAAATCTGTAGAAGTTGTGGCCTCGTGCACCTTCAGGGGGTTCCCAGGAACTGTTAACAGAGTGTATTCACTCTTGAACTCATTGATTGAAAATACTGGTTTAATTCATTCTACCTAAAGTGTTTCTCTTAAAGTAGCTACTCCCCATATCTATTTTTATGGACCTGTGCATCTACTAGGAGAAAAAGAGGATCATCAAACTATGTTTGAATTAAAGCAAGGTCCCCTTGCTGGCTTTAGTCCCCAAGGAGCCTTTGTGAAGCCATCCAAGGAAGCAGGGTCTGGTTTCTAAATGAATAATTCTACTTAGCCTCGAACATTCAAGGCTCTAGGCTATTTTCTTTCTCTTTGCCATCCCAGGATGTGTCCGCCATGGCCAACAGCCCCCCGCTGCAGAGTAGCTGCCATGAGAATGAGGCTGAAGATGTGCCAATCATAGTCAAGGACCCATAAGGCTCAGAATCCTAGAGTCCAAGTAACCCCAGAGAGAAAAATCCATCACCTTCTATAGCTCCCCCTGAAAATCAAATAAAACCAAGGCTCCCAAGGCCACATCTCTTCCTCTTGCTGGCCTCCCTCCTCTGTATTCAAACCTCAAAGGGATGCCATGCTGGCTGCAATGTTAAGAGGCAACAGTAGAATTCACATTGCTTAGCTCATCTGCTGTAGTGACTTTTCATCCTTCCCTTCTGTGATACAGGGAGTCACAGCTCTCAACTCCAGTCCTGGGCTGAGAGCTAGAGACAAGCATGACCTAAGATATACTCACCTGAGAGGTGGTCCCGCTACTGCCCACTGTGCTAGAATTCCCTACTTCACCCTATTGGTCATTGTTTAATGTAGATAGCAACTTTGACAAAATACTTGGGGTCAGTCAGGGCTACTGTTACAATCTTCTCTTCCAGTCATTGGGCATTCTGTGTATACTTTGTAATTAAGCATCACACAGAGGAGAAAATAAGGCTTTGCTTGGGAAAAGAGATTCTGGGTATCTCAATGCAGACGTGATGGTTGTAATGAGAATCCAAGACTTTCTGACACAAACCAGTCATCACCAGCAAGTTTAAACAGTCCTATCATAAGTTGAGAAGCTGGCATGTGATGCTGACTGTGACACAGAAATTTCCAGAGTCCACACTTCTGAGCAGATGAAGCTGGGAGACTTGTAAAAATGGAAATGGATCTTGGATTCTGTTTCTCTGGGAATTCTGTTCTTACAAACAGAAACACAAAATAAGAGGCAACTGCCTCTTGTTGCTATGAAATGCTTCACCCAAGAATTAAGAATGGTTTCATCGGCTGAACAGTTCTAGCTTGTTTGAGAGACCCAGACTGAGATGCTCTTAGCATGCTGGGGAAGGTAGAGGTACTGGCCTTTAAAGTAATTGTTGGACAGGTTATATCGTAGCTTCCTTCTAGAAAATGGAGTAGGCAAAACATCCTGGGGATTCAGAATTCAAGCAAGCTAGACAATAATTCCAAGGACAAATTATACGCTAGTCTGGAGTTCAGATTCTTAGTGAGCCATGAAGCCAGAGTTCAGTGATATGTGGCCTGTTGACGTCTATGCTAATAGCATACTAACTTCTCCAACTTAAAGCAGTCAACATTCAAGGAGGATGTAGCTCTACACACAATACAAGAGCATGGGGAAGACACAGGCTGAAAACCAGAAAAGAAGGCAGTAGAGGAGGAAATGAGAGGTGACGTTAAGGATAACAACCCAACTTAGGCGCCATCAGTAAGATGCTGTGTGTAAAACTGACATGGTGAGCACTCACCTCTTTTCTTTTGCGATGTATCCGTGGAGGATTGGGTAGAAAATTTCTCTGCAAGATAAAAGGACCTGAGCATGTAGGTATCCGTATTTCAGTGTATGAGTCTTGCATTTCCAATCTCCTTCTAAAAGTTCTGCCTGGTTCAGACCCAGGTTGTCTGACTCCATTTCCCTCTTGTTACCTATGGACTCTAGCCTGTGACAGCTAGAAAGACCCACCTTACATCCATCTTTCTCTGCTGCATCTTCCTTAAGTCCTGAGAATGTTTTCCTACAATCACTGATTCAACCTTTAAATCTACCTGACCCACTTCAGCTTGACTTTCCACCAGGATTAGCCAGGCCAGTTGTTGCTTGCATATAGAGTGTCACAGACTCTGATGAATTTGGAGCACACAAAGACAAAAAACCTGGTTTAGGAAGGGGGGGATGAGGAAAAAGCTCATGAAAGAAAAAGGATCTCTTTCCTTGTCTCCTCCTCCTCTTCCTCCTCCTCTTTCTTCTTCTTCCTTCTTCCTCCTTCTCTTCCTCCTTCTTCTCCTCTCCTGTCCTTCTTCTTCTTCCTCCTCCTTCTCCTCCTCCTTCTCCTTCCTCCTTCTCCTCCTCCCTCCTCCTTCTCCTCCTTTTTTTCCTGCTCCTGTATCCTGGCCATTTTACTGTAGAGGTCTTGAAATCAGAGATTCACCTCCCTCTGCCTCAGAAATGTTTGGATTGAAGGCATGTGCTGTGGTTGCCAGCATACAGAACCTATCTCATACAGTTTAAGAAGGATCTCTGGGAGCTGAGGGACTAGGACAGTCAGGGAGGGAAGAGATATTTGAGCTAAGAATTCTAGAATAAATACTCAGGCTTGCTAAATAGAGAGATGATGAAATCATGTCTGAGACCAGCTGTTTCAAATAGCATTGTAGATGTGTCCTGGCTAGTTTGGCTGTCAATTTGACATGCCTAAGAAGAGCAAACATCAATTGAAGAATTATGTATCTCAGATAAACTATAGGCAATTCCGTGGGAGCATTTTCTTGAATATGGATTCATATAGGAAATCTAAGCCCCCTGTGGGTGGTACCATCCCTAGAAATGGTATACCGAAGTTGAATAATAATGGAAGTTGAATATGAGCCAAGGAGCAAGCCTTAAGCAATGGTTTCTGCTTCAGTTCATGCCTCCTTATTTCTGTCTTGAGTACCTGCCTTGGCTTCCCACTGTAATGGATTTTATGCTGCAAGCCAAATAATCCTTTCCTTCAACAGGTTGATTTTGGTCATGGTGTTCATCATAGCAGCACAGGAACAAAGTAAAACAAGAAGGCTGGGCTTAGCTTAGAGCTGAAGTCTTCTTTAGTTCACTTGAAGCCCTAGGTTCAACTTTGTACACCAAATAATGATGGCAATGATGATCATATATTTGAACTTCCATTTCTTTTTTCCTTTTTTTCTTTTGAAACAGGATCTCTCTGCCTAGCCCTGGTTGTCTTGGTACTTGCTATTTAGATCAGGCTAGCCATGAAAACACAGAAATCTTCCTATCTCTGAATCCGAAGTTCTGAGATTAAAGCTTTTGCCAAGATGTTTTGTCTTCAACTGCCATTTCTAACTTCAAGGATATAACTGATTTCTTGTCTGAATTTTGGATTTAGGGTAATTACAGTGGCATTAATTAAATCCTGCACCAACAACCTCTGTTGCAGGATATTTGTTAACACTGTGAACCCTGGGATTATGTTATTTACTGAAAAAACTTGTTTCTAGTTCTAGTGTGGCTCAGCTCTTAGGACACACTTTAATCCCTCTGGCTAGAATACAGATATACCCTTAGTACGCACCTTTAATCCCAAACAGTGAAGGTGAAGTTAGATTGTAGAAGGAAGCACCAGTGTTTGAAAGTGATGTCTAATTGAGTGGCAGATAAAGTGACAAATCAGAAAAAGATGTGACAGAATAGGATCTGCCCAGCTCTCAGGAGAAGAGAGAGGGAAGGGGAGCTACTTAAGGGGCAGTGCAGTGAGAGGAAAACAAAAATGAAGGAGGCAGTTCTACCAGGAGAGCTTTACAGACACCAGTTGAAGAGAGAACAAGCCAGACACAGGTGAGGACAGAATGCGCCAGAGAATGAGAAGGAGCAAGATTAGAACAGATTGCCAAAGTTAGCATGAGGCCAAGCAGAACAATTCAGGAGAAACTGAGATAAGCCAGATTGAATCAGGCAGCTTGAAAAGGACTTTGAGCCAGAACAGCTGAGTTGAACCAGCCACAGTTCAGAAAGCAGTAGAAAGGATGAGCTTAATCAGCAGTAAGCCTCAGAGGCTGAACACATTCCAGGCCTAGACAAGATTGTACAGAGGCTAGAAGTTTCCAGCCCTAGGCTTAGGTTAGCATCAGAGGCAGTAAACCTAGGAGATGACAATTACTTCAAGCAAATAAAAGCTACATTTACAAACCTTAAAGGATGGGTTATGCCAAACACACAGCACACTCCCTATATCTTCACAGGGGCCCTCGTTGGAACTGTTTGAATGTCCTTATTCTTTTTTTTTTTTTAAGATTTATTAGTTATATTTATATGAGCACACTGTAGCTGTTTTCAGACACACCAGAAGAGGGCATCAGATTCTATTACAGATGGTTGTGAGCCACCATGTGGTTGCTGGGAATTGAACTTATGACCTCTGGAAGAGCAGTCAGTGCTCTTAACCACTGAGCCATCTCTCCAGCCCTTGAATGTCCTCTTTGCCCTAGACTGTCTCCCACTTGTTTGACAGTCAACTCTTACTTGGGCTTCAGACAGAAATTTCTCTGCAAACACCCCTATTCAAAATGACCATTCCCACCTCAGCGGTTCTGTATCTCTCATTTGTCAATACCACCAAGGGTGTACCTTCCATGAGGCTGTGAATGAGGGGTGTCTCTCTCCTGAAGTCTCAGAACTTCCCCATAACTCAATGGCTATTTGATCTGAAGCACTGACCTTCCTCTCCTCATTTGCAATACCTGGATCAGGAGTTTCAGGGGCCAATTATGGCAGCGCAGGCTCAGTTTCCAGTTCTTTGACTTTCCATAGCCTCCCATCATTTCAAATTCCGAGGGTGTGAACCAGTTTCCATTCTGACACTGTATGGACTTCACAGATATCCCTGTAAGACCACAATAGGTTAGTTCTGAGCCTGCTTTGTACCTAGGGCTCAGATTCATGATCTCCCACCACACTGGATCTAGAGCCACCAAAGTTGTGCTGAAAGTCAATAGCCTCCTGCCTGCCTTCGGGAGTCCCAGCTCAACCCTGGGGTTCCCTAAAGAGCTTCATGAAACTTTGCATATTTCTTTCATGTTCATGTGTGAAAAAAAGATGATAATCACCACCTTTTAAAACTACTTCAGGGTCACCAAGAAACAGACAAGCCATCGAGCAACTCTACAGTGTGACTGGGGTCCACAGTGTGACTGGGGTCTAGCCTGATGCTGAGCTCTCAAGCTGGAGAACAACCAGAGTCTCAGGTGCCCCAGGCAAGGTGGAGGTAGAATCTGCAGCTATGACTAAGACTGCCACTGGTTTCTGCAACTCAGGATTAGGTGATATCGCTTTCTATCCAATTTACAGGGAATACTGAACAGATGTTTGTCCATCCCTGCAGTCATAGGTAGACAGCATCAAACATAAATCTTATACCGTGGAAATAGAGATTATGATTTTTTAAAAAGCTAATGATATGTTTGGCATCTTCATTATTATGAAAATGCGAACAAAATTCCTACCACACCATTTTACACCCACCAGGATAACCATTAGAGAAGACGAAAGGAAACAGCAGCTTTTGACGTAGGGAAGTGGGAGGCCCCCTGCATTGCTGGTGGAAAAACAGTGTAGCCACCACCAAAAACATTTTGGTGATTCCTTACTGAGTTCAACATATAATCTTTCACCACATGACCCAGAAACTTCCCTTCAGTGTGCCTCAAACTGAGTATGTATATTCCTACACATGTTGTCCTCCTCGAATTCTCCAAACATTATTTATTACACCCCCAAACAGAAATAATCCAAACTGATGAAGGAATGATGAAAATGTAATATGTACATACAGTGGAATATCATGTTATTCCTAAATGAAAACTATATCTTGCATAAACTACACAGGTGTGGTTTGAAATCATCATGGTAAATGAAAGCAGGCAGTCACAAGTGGTGTATATTATAGGATGTTGTTTGTATGAAATGGGTACAGTGGGCAGATTTATAGAACAGAAATTAGGTGGGCGATTGATTAGTAGAGTGACAAAGGGAGGCAAATATATTCTCATGGTAATTGTTTCAGATGTTCCAAAAAAGAAAATCCCATTTATCTACAGACTCTAATTGCTGAATCATACAGTGTATGAATTATAACTCACTAAAACTCTTAAAAATAGAGACAATGTAATCTTTTCTGTTAACTGTCATCCACAGCCTCCTATTAAGAGAGCGCTAAGATGAAGACCATCATACTGAGGCTTTATTTCTTGCACACTTTTATAGCATATTATTGAAGAATATGCTATACCAATGATATACATTAATCCCCATCGATCAGGCTTTAAATTATTGTCCTCTATTTCAAAATGAAAAAATTCAGGCTCAGAAAGCCCCCCTCTCTATAGAATGAGAACATCTTGTTTGGCCAATCTGAGGCTGGAAATTGGGTTCTCTGATTCTCAGTCCTGTGATGGCCTTCCCATGACTGTCATGCCCTGGTGCTAATGACGCAGGGATGTGAAGACAAATGTTTATAGCCTCTTCCCATCTGTGTCTGACCAGAATGAAACTATACAATAGTTTCCATCTATGGATGGAAGTTCATGGGCTTCTTTCTGGTTCTCTGGGCATCTCGTGGCTATATTCACGTTGTTGTGAGCATCTATTATGTATTGTTTCTTCAAGTGTGAAAATTGCACATCAAGATCCCTTCCTGATGTCAAGCCATGCTTACCCCACAGTTCCTTAAGTAATAGTTGCATTATTACATGTGATTTCAAAATTTAGCATTTGCAAAACAAAAACCATGAAGCCCACCTTGTTTGAATTTTTCCTTGTGTAACACTCCCTTCAAGTTACCACACGTCACGGGAAGCAACTCAGCACTAAAATTGGCATTTTCTTTTCTGCGTCTTCTTAGACCTGAAAAGAGGATTTCTTCTTGTGTGTCACTTTTCAATTGCTCAATTCCTCCTTCTCCCTCTTGGGGCCATTCCTTTAACACTTGGGACATTTTGACCCTTACATCTCTAGATTCTAAATCTTTCTTGCAAGTGGCATATTAGATACATAGTGACAAAATACCCCTAATTTATAAAATAATAATAATAATAACAAGGCTTTAGCAGAGAAATCTGAATTCAATAAAACTGTCCTGACTCCCACTCACTCTGGTTAGCCCCACTGATTGCTTCATGAAACATACAGCTGTTGCTGGGTTATGGCAGGAGCTGTCCAGATGTGCTATTTACTAAAGATGGTAGCCAGATATGGTCCTTTTATCTCCCCATTTTAGTACTAACTTGGTGAGCAGGGAGAGGAGATGATAGGCAGAGCTGGGTGGATCAATTCTTGGTAGGTAATTCAGCTGCATACACTGTTATAGAGACTAAAACTCTTGCTTCCTCTCTGTGGATGGCAGGACCACGAGGCAACATAAGGTCGTCCACTCAAAGTGGCTTTCAAAGGAACTATCCTCCTCCTGGTTCGAGATGCCACTGAGACTCTAGAAGGCTAAGTCATGCTAGCCCATTCCTCCTCCTCCTTAAGTCCCATGTTCATAGCCTACTGGGAAGATTTCCACCTGACTCATCCCGGCAAATTCCAGCCTGGCTTGGTGTCAAAGTTTTGGCAGCAGGATCAGCCAGCACAGCAAATTGAGATATCTTGCCTCCCTACTGCTGTGTGTTGTTTTTCATTGTGGGACTATAAGGTCTGCTGGATTACCTTTTATTGAACATGTTTAAGGCTTGTATTTTGAAGAGATAAAGAAAACACTGATGTCTATTTTAGCAACAGAGAAGTTGGTATAGGGAGATTGGGATTTAGATCTAGATACATGTTAGATCATTCAACATTTTATTTCCAAACAGAATGCCTGAGCAAGGCAAGACAGAGTTCTTGTTGCATCCAGAGTCATTTTTACCCATGTACTAAATTGAAATCCATCACTAACCCCATAAATGCAATTGTGGTCAGAACACAGTTTAAAGTTATTTAAAAAACAGTTGTTATGGTCAGTCTTAAACTTTAGAATAACAGATTTGTCAATTCTCTGCTGTTTTTTCAAAAACTTTATAGAAGGCTCAATAGTTGTGATCAATTTAGTAAATGGCAAATAAAGTAACCTGTTACTCTGCTCATGTCACTAATGACATAGGAGTTTCTATAGGGGGAAAAAAATGAAAAGTCATTTTTTCCAGTTGAGTTGGTTGAGGTAGTCCCCTGGGATACTAAACATCCTAAGGCAAAGGGCCAAACCACAGTGTGACCACAGAACACATCAGTGGGATCATATCATGCCAGCGGGGCTTACACCAAACCCCCAAAGGAAAGCAAAATTTCTTTCATGAAGCGAACCTGATGTCTGGCCCCTCATCTTTCCCTACTGTGGAAGTGACGGCAGCATATCATGGAAGAGAGAGCATCCTATACTTCCAACATCTTCCACCACACAAGACACCTGCTCAAGCACCCAGTCACCTCTGTTCTCTTCAATCTCCCCAACCCAATGGCTGCACACCAGCTGCTAGGGAATAGAGGCAGAGCTCCAAGAGAACTAAAAACGGGGTGGTGCCAGCCCTACTTGCATGTTCTAGTCTGGGGTTTGCCCAGGCTAGCAGAGAGGAAGTGCTTTAAATTGGAGAAAGCATGAAGGTTCATTCCTTTGCTCTTTGTTCTCTCAGACATGGTCTGCCTGTCTCAAAAATTGGGTACCAGGTCAGAAAGGGCTCTCAGCTTCACCTGTGGAAAACTGCTGCTGCAGAAATGGACCCGGAAAGCTACAGGGCCTATCCAAGATGAGAAAGAACTCACCAAAAGAGGGGAAAGAAAGGACTGAGAGTAAATCTGCTTTCCTCTTCCAGATCTGGCCATTTTAATAACCAATATATAAGAGAAAAGTATTTCCATAAAAATACAGTTCAACTAAGAAGAAGATATTAGGAGAGACACATTGGTGGTATAAATACAATTTATGCTCTTGCTCCTAACAGCTTTACTCTCAAATTGATAAGTAAGCTTGAGTAGTGTTTTTGGTTTTGCTTTCTTTTGTGTTTAATCTTCAGATAACCCCAACCTTACCAGACAAGGGTGAAGGGAAAGACCCACAGACGCTGTCTTACCCCTGATCTTAGCAGTGCGTCCTGGGTTCTTTTTCATTTACTTTCTCTTGAAAGCTGCCTGGAAAAAAGCTATTCTGCCACCTAGGAGGGACACAGGCAAACTCGGAGTTGAGCCAAACCACAGGGGAAATGGAAGGAGAAAGGGAGGCATCCTGCTACCTCAGGGTGCTTTCTCCGCACACTGTGGATAAGAGCTCACAACAAGGAGCTGTGGTCTTCCAGGCAGAAGTCAGGGTTAAAGCACATGCAGGATTCAGTTGTATTAATATGTTGGAAAGAAATCTATTTGCCTATACATGAAGATAATTAATGGAAGTGTTTTCAAAAACCTCAGCCCAAATAGTGTGGTTTTCATAATACGCATTCAAAAAGATGGATGCAGCCCCCTTTTCTCCTTTTCAAACAAAAATGTACATATTCGTCAACAGCACAGCCAGGACATTGTCAAGAGCATAAGACTCTTAGTTGGTGAAATTAATATCAAGTTGGATTCCAATGCCAACTTCATAGACCTGATGCAAAATTGATAATCATTTGAAAAACAGCATTTAGCTTTTGTTTAGGAGAAAGGAATCCTTTAGACCATCACTAAAATCAGACAGCAGGGATGTTTGTAAATATATATACAATATAGGTATAAGATTATAGGAAACACCACCATGTAGATATATTTGTGATTAAATTGTTCAAAACATTCTAAGGTCAATTGTGCGCTCTCTCTCTCTCTCTCTCTCTCTCTCTCTCTCTCTCTCTCTCTCTCTCTCTCTCTCTGTGTGTGTGTGTGTGTGTTTGTATGTATCCCTAAAGAATACCTTTCATGACAAAGGCTGATCATATTCAATATTTTAAAAAACAAATAAAAATATAGACATCACATCTATTCCAATAACCAATGTATGTATCTTTGCATATGTGTGCATGTGTGTACATGAATGTGTTCCTATGTATGTGCATGTGTGTGTGCCTGAACATGCGTGGAGGCCAGAGATCAAAGTTTGGTGTCTTCCTCAATAGCTCTCCACCTTGCTGTTGCCACAGGTCTGACAGTCAATTTGGGACTCACTGATCTGACTAGACTTACTAATCAAGCACTGTGAGGGGTCTACCTGGATGTGCCTCCCCAGTGAGGGGTTACAGATATGTACATTATGCCCACACTCTAATGTGGGTATTAGGGATCCAAACTCTGGGCCTCGTGCTTACACCCACAGAGCCATCCCATCAGTCCTTCAATGAGCACATTTACAATCATGGACTGTCAGTTATTTTTCTGTCAAGTATATCTTTCTCTCTCTAGACAGATAAATAATTAAGAGACCTGAATTTAGGCAAAAATTAATGCTTTGGCAGGTTTCTCTCTGTGTGTCTCCCTGTCTCTGTCTCTCTGTTTCTCTCTGTCTCTGTCTCTGTCTCTGTCTCTCTCTGTCTCTCTCTCTGTCTCTCTCTCTCTCTCTCTCTCTCTCACACACACACACACACACACACACACACACACACACACACACACACACATTTTTACATATGAACATGCAGCCTGGTTGCTTCATTCATCCTTCTTCTAGACATTTTTCTAAATCAATAAAAAATTTTATTCTGAGGATGACAGCACTTCCCTTTCAACTTTGGACCACCACATGTACCAGAAACAAACTGTTGGTAAAAGACTTTGTTACAGCATCTTAATCCATATCTTAATGTAGCTATAAAATGTTTGTGGGAGGGTGGAGATTGCACAGAGCAATAAATAGGTAAGCATGAGGCTATGAGTTCAGATACCAGCTTCTACTTAAAAAGTACGTAGGTATGTACCTATAGGACTAATGTTAAGGGTCTAGAGACAGGCTCATGGGGGCTTGCTGACTGACAATTATCAAGGGAATATGGTAGAGAATGAGAGAGCAGGATATTTGACATCCTCCTCAGGCCCCACACATGTGGGGGCAAGAATGGGCACCCATATGTACCTGTGTGAATACAACACACACACACATATACACACAAAATCATGGCTCAGCACCTCACCAGCCCCCAAGTGTGCAATGGACAACACCTTAATAAACACAAGAGCTGTACCAGTCCCTCGGTTTGCTTACGTTTTCTCTGTACACTCATTGGCTTTCTCCATCTTGGTTTTGACCAGTTGTGGCCTTTCTTTTTTCCTTCAAAACAAAACAAAAGAACAGAATCAATATTCAAAGATATAACGTAATTCTCTGTGCCTTAAATAAAAGCAGCATTCAGATACTGTTCTCAAACTTCAGATCTTAGAAATGGGCACAATTCTTAACAGTTTAGTCATATGCAATTTGATGCCAGAGTTGAATTTCAGTTCTTCATGTGTCTTGGGCTGTGGCCATGGAGAGCACCTCCCTTTGAACACCTGTGAAAGCTAATTCCTGCTAATGGAATGATAAATGTTGGGGCATGTATCTACCGTGCAAATCCAACCCAGAGAATGCTACACTGGAAGTCAAGGAATGCTCTCAACTTCCATGTGGAGAGTTTTCTTAGTCTCTATTCTCTTCAATTTGTAGCATGAACCCTCTCACATGTTTCATATACCACCAGAAGGGCCAGGGTTGGGGTGGAGGGACTTTAAGGAAGCCTAGTAGAATCTTTTGTTGGGTTTTCTCTTTAATTATCCAAACTCATGGGCCCACAGCTCTGGAGAAGTAGAAGGTCTGTCTAGTGGTGCAGTGATGGATTGTTACTATTTGTTTATCTGTGTGTGCTGAAATATAGGATGTATGTATGTCCATGTTCATGTGTGTGTATGAATGCAGGCAAGTCTGTTCCAGTGCACACATGCAAAGGTCAGAAGACAATGACACATGTCTATCCTTGCCTAGCACTTTGTTTGGGACAGGGTCCCTCTGGATGTTCACTGATTGTTAGTGGCTGGGAACAATAGCTTTATTGGTGGAAGTGAAGGCCTGATGCACAGAGGGAGGCTTTGTGAATTTTCCCAAATAAGACATCCATCTTGAGTAGAGTCAACAACAGACCCAAAACTGACAACAGGGGAAGCACCAAAACTGTTGTGGTCTTCCAAAGAGAACGGCATACTAAAGGACATTCCAACCCCATGATACTCCTGGGGTCCAGGGTACTTCAAGCTAGAACCAGTTTCTGAAAAATTCCATCAAGACTCACCTGGGCATGGTTCGTGAGCTCAGTTAAGCTGGTGCCCACTGCTCAAGCCAGTTACATGAAACTGAAAGCAGATATGGCCATTGCTCAAGCTGGCAACTCAACCAACTGGGTTGAATACTTGCTCAGTCCTGTGAGAAGTCAAGACTAGCATGTTATACTACCCTTCCCAGGGGCTATGGAAATATGCTGTGACTGAGTAGTGCCTGTCTCTACTAATGGTTGCTGGCACTGGGTCTCTCCTACAGAGGCTACTGTACATGATAGCCTGATACCTCCTGCTGGGCAATGGCCTACCTTCTCTCAGGGACTGAGACCTACTACAAAGCAGTTTTCCCTGGCATCTGGCTTAGAACTTTGAAACCCTCTTGAGGGTTTATTGGTGCCTTAAGTCTGCTGAGCCACATTTGGGTTACAGATCAGCTAAGACTGGCAGCACCATTGTAATGCTAGGAACATCACTGTCACACACTTGGCTGTTGGGACCATTTGCAGTATGATAATAACACCCCTATTTTTTTTTAAATGGAAAGCACATACCAGTGCTAATCCTTTGACCTTCATGTCTTGTGCACACACACACCTGGATAGGGCAGTTTGCTCACTGCAGAGAACAGTCCCCAGAAAGGAACTTTAGACCTTCCTGGATAATGGTCAGGATTGAAGTAGGGAGGGAGCTACAGGTGACACATAGACCTACTCTGAAACTCAGGCTTCTGTTCTGGTACCCAGGGCTTCCAGTCTAATTCTGGTTCCTTCTATGGAAATTCTTTGCCTTACTTAAAGGCCCTGATGGCCTGGAACTGGGTGAGAAAAGGAATGGTCTGAATGAAAGATGAGTGAAGTGGAAATTTGTGATTTCTTTGGAGACTCAGTTCTGTGATGTCATGTTTTTCTGGAAGCTCTCTTCTGAGAGGATGTTTTGTTGAAGCAGACATGTGAGAGGACGCTCTGCAGAGAATAGACATATGGTGTCTTTCTGGACGCTGTCTTGTGAAGAAGGGGCATGTGATGTTTTGCTGGAGCAGATCCTTGAGAGGTCACGTGATATTCGGAAAGAATATAAGTATAACCCAACAGACAGTGGATAACGCTCTTGCATTGGTTAGCCTTGCTTTCCTTGTCGATCTTCACTTGTCACAAAGTGATTTCATAGAGAAAAATGCACCAAAGAACTTCTCATGATATTCTGGTGGCTTCTGACCCCTTCTGCAGCCTCCTGCAGATTGACCAGCAGAGACTCGTGGTTTCTTCTGGATCGAGCCTCTGCTGCCGATCCATGTTTGGTGTTCTGCTAGTGGTCTGGACTGCTGACAACAAAGACTGGAGTCTCCCCAAAGAACTACTTCTAAACAAGTCCAGGTCCCCCTCCTCCTATTAACTTCTCTTCCTCCCCTACCTTTGTTCAGTGGGCTGTAAGAAATGTTGGAGTGTTTAAGAACCCTTATGAACGTAGGTTTTGAAAAATATAAGCCCACAGGTGAGGGTGCAGTCTCTGGAATGACATGGCATGCTATCAGAGCAGAACCTCAGGCACCTGAGGGTATACCTCTCACTTAGGAGGTATGGGTTGCCCCAGAGAAGCTTTGATGACACCCACTTTTATTGCCAGACCCTCACTCTGGTGGGCTCTGCCCCACTGAGAGGGCTACGCTGATGCCACTCTGTTAAAACCATGGTCAGAGAATGGATAGAATGCAGGACCCACAGCTAGTAAACGGAGCAGGAAAAGGTCCATTTGCCAGCATTGCCTTGTAAAACAGGGACATTCCTGTTTACTCCTTAGTCCCCACATAGGCCTGTGCGTGCAGCATCTTCCTGGCTTGGTCCTCATCATAATCTTTGTGGATCTTGGCAGAGGAACAAGAAAAAATCTACCCTATGTACCAGCATGTCACCCCTAGATGTTTCTGTAAGAATTTGAAAGCACAGAGCCACAGAGAGATGTCTCCATGGGCACTCCTAACACCTTTGTCATGTCCCAAAGTGGGAATGTTGAGGATCTAGCATTTGGAGAGCATGCAAAAAAATTGGGGTACTCAGACAAAGTAGACTGCATAGCAATAAAAAGGAGCCAACTGCCACTGCATTCTTCAACATAAGTTCACAGCAGAATCATTCTGTGGAGAAAGCAACCTTTACACTAAAGAACATGCTGGGAAATCTTACTCATAAAGCACTTAAAAACAACCTAAACTAAGTATCCTTGGAGAATAAGTGTCTGCCTTGATGAATAAGGGGCAACGAATGGCACAGAAAATCTTGTCAGCTTCAAGGTCATGTTCTGTGTCTCCACTAGATTTTATTGTTAAGACTTACAATTAGCAGGATCCTTCAAAGGCTGTGCTTAGGATTTGTGCTTTCCACTATCCATTTAATGTAAAATAAGAATTGCAAAGACACTGAACCCTCCTTTATGGTCATATGTTCAAATAGAAGGGTGTAGACTGAAGAAACTTAGGTTTTCTCCAGAATGCTCCTCACTTCCTGCTGAGTCCTCACTGAGTCTTTCAAATCCCGTCACAGCACACCACGCCTTTTCCACATTAGTATTTGAAATTCCTCCTCAAAGGTCCCAAAGGCTGGATGAAACATGCCTCTAATCCCACTATTCAGGAAACAAGAGGCAAGCAGATCTCTGTGGGTTCCAGGCTACCATGGTCTACAATGCAGACTCCAGACCTTCCAGGACTACACAGTGAGAGCTAGTCTCAGAAATAAAATGAAATATAATATAATAAAATACAGCAATGACAAACAAATCTTCAGTCTCTCCTCATTGGGTAATTTCAAAGCTACTTCTGAATGTTTAAGAACATGCTGGAACTGCATGCTACTTTCAGCAAACTCATCCATTGCTTACCAGTGGGGTATGTTCTGAGAAATGTGTCAGTAGGTGATTTTGAAACCCTATAGAGAAATACCATCTTATGAGGACACACTCAGATATGTGGGATGTCATTGTCATGGCCACGGTTATGCAGTTCCTGACTATTCCAAAATATGCACCAGTCTTTATTGTTCTCAGGGCAAGTTACCCAAAGTTCAGTAGCTTAAAACAGCACAAGTTTATGTAAGCATTATGTCAGTTAGAAGTCTGATGTGGCTGAAGTCCAGCTGTCCACCACCCTTCACCTGTTCCTGGGGTCTCTAGGAGACAACCTATTTCCTTACCTGACCCATAAAATCAGATTAGTCACCCCTACACCAATGGTCAAAAACAATCATACTTCCCGCCAAGGTTTCTAGCTTAATCACTCGTGTAGAGAGTGTCCTTGTCATTAAAATAACAGGTTCAAGGTCACCAAAGTCTACTCTATTATCATACACAATAACAATAGTAACTCTGGGATTAGTTATTAGGAATATCAAAAGCATGTAAACAGCCACTGTTTCCTTACTTCTCTGCTTCTTGGGTTTTCTTGCAGGAATGTTCCTCCTGGTGCCCACACATTCTAGAAGACGGAAAGTGGCAATGGGGAAAGAAATAACAAATAGAAGTTACAACCCTTAGGACCATTCACACTGCAGAGGCCTTGCCTACAGCAAAGCTTGGATTGCCATTTCTTTCCTCCCTCTTAGTAGAATCTAAGCCCAGTGAACTGACAACTGGGAATCCAGGGAGGGCCTTAGACATTGCTGCCCCACCACCACCACTACTACCTCCCTATGAGACATTTTATATGTTAACACATTTTTGTACAAATAAAATGAGAATTTGGTAGGAAGTGTTGTAGGCAAGCCCTAACTGGTTCTCTGACATGCTTGAGGGCTTTGGTTGGGAATGCACCCCAGATTGGCCTGAACTCTCTCCTCCTCCAAAGCAGAGGTTCACACAGTAGGGATGGCCTCATCATAGCATGGCAGCTAAAAAATATCTAGCTGCAAAAGGTGACTCAGCAGTCCTGGGTGGCAGGGAAGAATGGGTGTGACTCAGTACCTAGAGCAGCAGACAAGATAAGTGATGGCTTGAAGAGTTTAATTTTTCAGGTGACCTTATCTAAGACACCTAACACTGTAGATATGGAACCAGAAGATGCTACCTCCTGTAGCCAGGTAGGAACCCCACTGGGAAGATAAGGATACTAACTCACCTACAAAACTTTCTACCCCAAATATGTTCTGGTTAAAAGAAATGTAGGGATAAAGATGGGGCAGAAACTGCCGGAATGGCCAACCTGTAACTGGCCCAACTTGAGATTCATCCCATGAGCAAGAACCAATCCCTGATACTATTAATGATACTCTGTTATGCTCACACACAGGACCCTATTATAACTGTCCTCTGAGCTCTACCCAGCAGCTGACTGAAACAGATGCAGATATCTACAGCTAAACATTGGACATAGCTCAGGGATCCTTATGGAAGTGTTTGGGGAAGGATTGGAGGCCCTGAAGGGGGTAGAAACTCCACAGGAAGACCAACAGTAAACCAGAGGCCTGGGAGCTCTCAGAGACTGAGCTACCAACCAAAGAGCCTATAGGAGCTGGACCAGGGCTCCCAGGACAAATGTACCAGAGGACTGCCTTGTCTGGCTTCAGGGGGAGAAGATGTGCCTAATCCTGTAGAGACTTGATACACTACAGTGGGAGGGATACTCATAAGGGGGAGATCTTCACTCTCTCAGAGGCGAAGGAAGAGGGGATGAAGGAAGGACTCGAAGGGGATAGGGGACTGGGACTGGCAGTGCAGTATTTGGGGTGTGAATGAATGCATTAATGAATGAATTAAAAAAAAGTACATTTCTTCTACTTCATCTACATGTGACCAACTGACTCCATCTCCTCCCACATGGCTCTGCAAAAGTTTCTTGCTTTTCTCCAGCTCCCAACAAGAAAATGCAGAGGACTGGATTCTTGGATGGACTGGACTAGGCTGGACTAGAAGCTATGGGTTCTCACTGAGCCATCCCTAACCCAGGACCGCTGGCCAGATTTATCTACTCCTTACCTCCTTGGCTGCTTCCCATCCTTGCTTCCAGGTCTTCTGGCACATATGTTGGGGAACATATGACACAGGAACACTTCTTTTCACGTGTGGGTTGCTGTGCTCCTGGGCCAAAATTGTGGGTGTACATAGGTTTGTTATCTAATTTTGTAATACTGGGGACCAAGCTCAGGGTCTCATTTGTGCAAGGCAAGCAGTCTACCAGTGAGCTACACCCTCAGTTTTGTTTTGTTTTGTTTTGTTTAATGTTTCAGTTTTAGACAGGGTGTCACCTAATTTTCCAGGTTGACCTTGAATTTACTCAAGCCCAAGGTAGCCTTGAACGTTGATCTTCTACTGCCCCTCCCCCCAGGGGTGACACATGACCTTCCTGTAAATGTATAGATACCACCCCTTCTCTTGTTCCTCCAAAATATTTTTACATTTCCCTTCTTTCAGTTCCTGTTTTTAATTTTTCCTCTCCTGTCTTGCCCCCTTTGTCAGAACTATATCTGTTCGATTATTTTAGGGCACAAGTCACCTTGTCTCTCATAGAACAGCAGGTCAGAAGCAAGCCTTTCCAACCCCTCTCTTGGTACCATCGTAATCTAGCACCCTGTATACTTGTCCTAACTAAGAAAATGGCTGTGCATGGATCCTGAGACAGAGACAGAGGAGAGCCCCCACTGCTGACTGCACAGATAGTCTGAACTAAAGAGGAGCTGCTTTTTGGAAAAATAAAAACAACAACAATAAAGATTAAGAAGTGAACAGAAGGCCGGGCATGGTGGCGCACACCTTTAATCCCAGCACTCGGGAGGCAGAGGCAGGCAGAATTCTGAGTTTGAGGCCAGCCTGGTCTACAAAGTGAGTTCCAGGATAGCCAGGGCTACACAGAGAAACCCTGTCTCGGAAAAACAAAAACAAAAACAAACAAACAAAAAAAAGATGTGAACAGAATGCCTGCTCCAGCAATCACACCCGAGATCAAATGGAGCCATTCTCTTTCCACATCTACATTACTTCTCATTTCCCACCTTTAATTTACTACAGGTAGTCATAAATAAAGATTTAACGTTCTTATCTTCCACGAGGAAGAATAAAACTGTGCTTTGAAAACAGTCAAAGGTAACCTTTTCTGATGTTACCAATTCCCAACCCTTCCCATTTAGCCATTGACTACCTGCTTGCTAACCATGCATCTGAAATCTACCCAAACAGAAGTGGTGGTACAAATTTTAAATCCAGCCAATCAGCAGTAGTCACCTTCCAACTGCTGGATGACTGGTTCAGGGTAGCCTGTGCATAACCACTTCTGCTTTACAAAGTCTACAGACCCTGAACTACCTGCTTCTCGAAGTTCTAGGCACAACCAACTGTGGCCTTTTCTGTAGAAGCCATATACTTTGAGTGCAGTGTCTCCTCCCACCCCTACCAGGACCTTCACTCAACAAGCTTTCAGCTTCAGGTATGGGAGTGATAGTCTCCAGCTTCCATATATGCTGTTATCCACAAGATCATCTGAAGGCTTCCTGGGAGTGTCCTACAGATGCAAATTCCAGACTGCTTGTGCACAATTCAGATAGTGTTCCTGAACCACCACACCAAGTGACTCAGTCTCAACTGGAGCTTGTTTCGTTGTGCTTTTATTTCTGAGTCAGGTTAGTTAGAGATGCGTGTAGAAATCAACATAGAGAAATTTCTATCTTCATTTGTAGGTACAGTATGTAGCAAATATCCTGTCTCTATGTTTATTCTTGCTACATTCAGTCTCGGGAACTTTTAAAAAGTGTTTTTCCTTGTGTCTGCCCCTGATTCGCCCATCTTTCTGAGTAGCAGAAAATAACGGAACAAAACAGACAGATGGACAGATGGACGTGAAGGTCTGACAAGTTCCCAAGCCAAGCCAGCCTCACAAATTAATGAATGTGGACCCACCCACCAGACAGAAGCCAAAGTACAAAGAACCTTGGTCCTACTCTACCATGGAACGTTCACAAAGGCACATGGTGGCTTGCCAGTCTGTGAGGATAAGTCATTTTTCTCACTGTGGATGTAACCTTGAGTCAACTACTATCAGGTCATTGATGTCCCCCTTTTAGCCCGTGCTTCTCTTGAGAGCCTGGTAGTCCACCCATGGCAACACACTGTTCACACTGAGAACCACACATCATCCTTCCATTCATCATGGGGTTGCTGTCTCAAAGCCAGTCTCCCACGGCAGAACCCGGGCTCCTCCTTGTGTTCTCACAACCACTCTGAGTTTTGTACTTAATAATCAGCAGGACTTAACTAATGGTTCCACTTCACAATGGAATGCCGGGAGGGGGGGGCGCAGGACGGGGGCTTTACATGTTTGTCAAGTAGCTCTATATAACAAGGGAGGAGGTTCTCTAGTGGCTCCACGTCCCCACCAGTACTTGTCATTCTAGACTATTCTCTGGGGAATGTTGCTTTCTTTGACAAAGCCCCTCAACTGTGAAGTTGAGATCTTTTTGAAAATGGAACTTCCAGATTATGTGGTCACAGATGTATTTCAGAGGTCCTGAAAGATTCATCTGTGCTTGTCTCTATAATCAATCATTCTAAGCCACCAGGACCTGACTAGATGTGATAAAAGCCCTTGTCCCTTCCCTGGAATGCCTCGCCTAATCACAGTAGCTTCTCCCATCTCTCCTAAGCTCATTATCTTAGTACTTTCATGTTCTACTTTTGCTTGATGAGCAATGTAATGTTATATGCTTGAGAAGATCAGTGCCTCATCTAGACGTTTATTTTCTATGGGGTGTCGAGCTCTAGAGCACCACTGGGTATGTCAACCCCATCCAGGGTGGGCTCCACACTCAGGAGTAGTTGATCACACAAACTTTGTGGTTTTGGGGGGTGGAGGCTTCTCTTGTTTGAGTATTTTTTTGTTCTTTCGGTTTGTTTTTATTTTTTAAGAGAGAGCAAGGGACACACAAATACAGGCGAGAGACAGAATTTGGAGAGGATCTGGGATGAGTTGGTGATGGGAAAAGAATACTATCAAAACACATTGTATAGCATTATATTACACCAGTAATTTATTAAAATACTATAACTTTCCTTTTCTCTCCCTATCCACAGACACAATTCTCTCAAACCATTGATCTATAACCCTTACTTAATGAAGTAGGATTAGGAGTCTAGATTCAGTGTCCTCTAACAGAAAAGACATTTTCAATACAGACACTACTTAATTGTCTCTCTTGTAAGCTTCAAACGATGGACTTCCCAAAAGAGAAACCAAAACTGGAAAGTTCCTGTACTGGAGCTGGGGAGATGGCTTAGTGTAGAGCTTCCATTGATCTTCCAGAGGACCTTAGTTTGGTTCCCAGCACCAGTATCAGATGGATCACAACCACCTGCAACTCTACTCTGGTTACAACATCCTCTCCTGGCCTCTAGAATTTCCTCATATGCACATGCACAAACCACACTTAGACACACATACATACACAGAATTAAAAACAAATCTTTAAAAGTTCCTATACTCCTAAGGAAATGCATTATTCTATGATTCTATAAAGAAGCAGCAACCAGAATAATACTAATTAATCATTAAGTTTAATGATTAATCATCCAGCAAATGAACTTGTACAAGCCAACTGATGATTTGTGTAGTCATACTTCTGGACAGCCACCAATCAGGAACAGCCACACTCTACTTGCCTACTAGAAATCAACCAGCAGCCCGGCCAAACACACACACACACACATAGCCACTTTTGAAGATCCACCAGTTGCCTCAGTTCAATTCTTGCACATATCCTCTACAATTCTGAGAGAATTGGACTCACAAACATAGTTCTTCATTAGTTTAAAACAACTTGATTAGTACCAGTTAAAAATGGTACTTGGGAAGGTCTTTGCACCTCTCGCTAGCATTAGATTTTCTCTCCCTGGAATCTGCTGTCTTCTTCATCATCCACCTTTACCTCTGCAGTATGTACTACATTTTACATGGCCTCTGTGTTAATATTTCCTAGCTCTGTTCTTCTGGGGCTCCCCACTCTTATGTAATACTACATTCACATGCTTTCTAATTCTCTGAGATATTTTTTTTCTTCTTCTTCTCTTCCTAAGCATTCCTATTTGGTAAGTAAAACCTCTTTACACTGGGCCCTTGCAGGCTCCCTTGAGTGTCAGAAGACCCTTGAACGTCCATGTTGGGTTCAGACCACAAGAACCTAACCATCTGTCTCAGAGAACGTGGAGCCCATGTTGAATCATCTGGAAACTTGATCTCTGATCTCCTTGTCCTTTTCAAGTTCTGAAACATGCCAGCATCTTATTCACGTCTATGTACCTAGAGCCTTAAATTTGTAACAATTTCCCCTGACTAAGTCTTAAGAGTTTTAGGAATGAAGGGATGACATATGTATCAAAGAATGCATGGAAAGTATATGGTCCAGATAACATGAAGTATATGGGTCAAATAGTTTTGGGTTTTATTGAATTGTATCAGACAAATGATACAATAGTTCCCTTTAAGAATTTTTGACAGGTTCTTGGAAAAAAGATAAGGAAAAAAAAATGATTAATCAACGTTACTTGGTTTCCATGGAGATCAAGAAATTAGAACACGAAATTGTCCTATAGTTTCAATATATTACGACCTTAGTGACTGTGAAAAGACAAAAGCAACGAGTGTTCTCCCACCCAGCAGATTCCTAAAAAAGTGACCTGTGAGCACCTAATAAATTATATTCTTTCATTATGTTCTCAAGACTTTTTACCACCCTGAAATTACCCAGAATGCCATAGGCAAATAAAAGAACAGCCAGTGCATCATGGTGATGTGCATACAGAGCAAACACAGCAGGAAACCCCAGCTCAAAATTCAACCTCCACAACCCTGCAGACCACACCGTGCTCCCCTCGCTCACCTGCTTCTTGTCTCAGGGATGAGGGCAGGTCATCCTGGGGCTCTTGTCTTGTTTGTCTTGTTTGTTCACAAGAATTACTTCCCTCTGTAGGAAACAATTACTCAGTTGACTCAGAATGGCCAAGGAAAATGGCCGCAGGAGAGTGGCCTCTGACAAACAGAAAGTTATAAGGGGGCTGAGTGTCTCCTGCATTGAATGGCCATGTTTTGAGACTCTGAAGAGGAGCCTGATAAGGCTTCTTCTCTGTCACCAGAGAAGGATTGACCACCCATCTGTTCCTTCATTACACATCTCATTCCCCATTATTTTGATCCTTGGTTCTGCCTCTATGACTTCGCCTGAGTATGTAAAGAACAGGGTCAGATGGGAAAAGGGGTGGGGTCTTTCTCTCTAGCAGACTCACAAATGAAGACTCACCTCCTCCATTGCATTGCATCTCCTCTGCTTGTTCATCATTCGTTTTGGATGCTGAAGAGAAACAAGAAGTCAATCAACCATGCAGAGGTACCAGATAACCAACCATGCAGAGGTACCAGACAATCAACCATGCAGAGGTACCAGATAAAGTGTGCTCAAGTGGAACCAGGAAGTTCAGGGAATATAAGAAAATCAGGGGGCTGGAGAGATGACTCAGAGGTTAAGAGCACTGACTGCTCTCACATAGGTCCTGAGTTCAATTCCCAGCAACCACATGGTGGATCACAACCATCTGTAATGGGATCTGATGCACACTCTACTGGTATGTGTCTGAAGACAGCTACAGTGTACTCATATAAAGAAAATCAGGAGTACAAGGAATTCAAATGACAACATTGACTGTGTATCACAAATAGTCAGAAGACCAAGACACAGTCCTTCTCCAGTAACCAATACTTTGACATGAATAAAGGACCCACATATTCTACCCATAAGCATTAGGTTGTTCGAAGCAACAATCACAAGCATTTCTCCCTATTTCCCACAACAGGCGATAGATCAAAGAAGAACCAAGAAACCAAAATAACTAAGAAAGTTTCATACACTGTTCTCTAGGACAAGAGAGGCAGACAGGAAGTTGCAGTATTCAGGGAGGAAAGGAGCCAATGCTGCTGACACCAGGAAGTTGCTGAACTCATGGAGAGAGGAAACTTTGCCAACTGCATTTCCCTGAGTGTCTGGTTGAGTTCTAGAGAGTACGTTTGATGGGGAAAGATGAAATGAGAAAAGGCATTTGAGATCAAGGGCTGTTTGTTTAGTCTTAAGATGAAATAAGAGATCTGATTTGTGAGACTGAAAAGATGGCTCTGCAGTTCAAGAGCACTTTTTGCTCTTCCAGGGGATCCAGAGTCAATTCCCAGCACCACGTGGCAGCTCACAATGCTCTGCAGTTTGGGTTCCCAAAACTGTGACACCCTATTGGGACTTCTTTGGATGCCAGGCAAGCATGTGGTGTATATATTTATACTTGCAAGCAAAATGGTCATATATATAAAATAAAATAAATTGGAATTAGAGAGATCTGATTTGCCTTTTCTGTTGGAAAAAAAATGGACAGATGTAGTAAGTAGGAGATGGTTTTACATTAGGGAGGAGCAGTCAGTATCAACCCTGCTTCAGAATGGAGAAATAGTGTCCCGGGCTGAAACAGAGACAGCAGAGGAGGCAGGTCCTCTGTCAACTCAGATATAATATGGAATTGTGCCAGTGCCTCATAATGAAGTTTTTGAAGCATCCAGATAGAGAAGTCTGTGGAGGAGGTGAAGGAAGATAGCCAGGCCTGCAGATGAGGAAGCTGACAGGTGTGAAGTTCATGTTTGGGGATCATTAACTTACAGATGGGAACAGATAAGAATGACTGGGAGAGACTGATTGTCCCTGCATGTTTTCCAATGCCACTTTGAGAGTTGGGGGCACCACAGTCTGAAAACCCACAGCTGATGTAATCACCTTGGGCCAGAAGTTGCTTTCAGCTCCTAGCTCCTTCCCTCCAAAGTCTCAAACTGTTTCCTCCCTTCCCAGAAGATAAGATTTGCTCTCAACTTATTGTTATTTTTACTGTTGTTGTTGCTGCTACTTGTTGATATATTCATTTTGGGGTGGGAGAGTTTCTCACATACCATGACACACATGTAGAGGTCAGAAGAAAACTTACAGGAATCAGCCCTCTCCTGTATAAATGTGAGTCCCAGGGAGCAGACTCAGACCAACAGGCTTGGCAGCAAGTGTCATTTAACTGGCTCCTACTGGTTTTTAATTCCCTCTTCTTCACTTTTTTTCTCTGTGTGTAGGGATCATGAGTGCTTTACACTGTGTATTAGCATCTCTGTTTTGTATAATCTTCTCCACATATTCTACTCTGCACCTCGTGGTGTAAGTGAGCCTAGCCCTTTCCCCCATAGCACTCATTTCCCCAGCTCAGTCCGGTCTCTTTGGTAAGCTTGCTGTTCCTGGTTTTCCCACGAAGTTGAATCTAAATGTCTCCTCTTCTCCCTTTCTGTGTGTTCTGCTCATCATCCTTTCCTATCATAGATGTCTCTGTTCACTGTGGATAAAGAGGACATCCCCTTCCCAGGTTCTCCTCAGAAGTCTTTCCCAGGCTCAGCTTCCATTTTATTCATCATGTCCACACTGCTGTCCCAACCATGGAAAAGTGGCTGAAGGGGACCAGTGCTCTTTGGTAGTGTACCCCAAATGCTGACATTAGGACTCCATGTCTAGTTAGGTGAAACACTGTCACTCATAACTCAATATCCTTGGCTGCATCTAGAGTTCTCAGCTTCCTTCTCTTGGTGTATGGTCTACACTCAAGACAGATCTCAAACACCCTGACGTGAAGCTTCTATACTGCTTGTGTCTCCTCAGAAAATTCAAATATTGAACATCATCTATCCATCTATGAGGAGGATCAGGAGGAGTGAAGTGAATGGGTGGTTAGATTGATGGATAGTTGGGTGAATGCATGGATTGATGATAGAATAGATAGATAGATAGATAGATAGATAGATAGATAGATAGATAGAGGGAAGGAAGGGGAGGGAGGGAGAGAGAAGAAAGGGAAGAAGGGGAGAGGGAAGAAGGAAAAGGGAAGGGAGGAAAGGAGAGGGGAAGGTGGGAGGTAAGGAGGAGAAAGAGAGGGAAAAGAGGGAGGAAGAGGAAAGAGAAGGAGGAAGGGAAAAGGAGAGAAAAGAGAAGGAGGGAGGGAAGAGAAGAAAAAGGAGGAAGAGGGGAGGGAGGGAGAGGGAAGGGGAGGGAAGGGGGATAGAGAGGAAAGGGGGAAAGCTACTATAAATCAAGGATGAAAGAAAGAAGAAGAAATAGAGGGATGGAGAGAAATAGAGAGACTGCTTGAACTGAGTCAGAGAAGTTATTCTGGTTACAGAGAAGCACAGCCCTGAAGAGGAAGCTTCTTCAGGCAGGACGAGTGAGGAGAAACTGAAAAAGTGCATCCTGCTGGCAACACAGGAAGTGACTTGGCTGCCAGTGACCCTCAGGTGGCAAGTGAGGAGTGAAACCCCAGCTCTTGGCCCTCAGAGCTGCATTTCAAAATGCCCAAGCAATAGGAACAGGAACCACACCCAAGTTCTGCAGCAGCAGTCTACACCAGAACTGATGGACTGTGCCTTCTGCAAGGGAGAGTCCTCTAGAGGTAGGGGAGCCAGAAACCTGAAGCTACAGGGAGCCAGTGGGAACAACAGAGGCTGTTCTCTACCTGAGACCTGCTGATTTTATGTTCATTCGACAACGTGCCAACACCTTGGTTCTAAAAGTCCACTTTGTTTTCACACTCTCGGTTGACACATGCTTCTCTCTCGAGTGTCTGGGCCCAACCTGGGCTCCCCTTGTGATTTCTCTACTCTTCAAAGAAGAAAACTGAAGTAGTAGAGTAGTCACTCTGCTGAATGACAAATTCTGCATTTTTACCATTGCATATGTCTGCAAGCCTCAGACAGAGCTGGCTCCTGTCTAAAGAAACTCATCCTTCATACTGTGTTTCATAGCATGAAAATCAGGTTCCGGCTGAGCACTTATCTCTGTGTTACTTGGCCTATGTGTAAGCTCCTGACGACATGAGCCATATGTGTTTCCTATATTCCCCCTGTGCTTGGCATGACATAGTCTCTCATTAAATTATACGTCAACTATCAATGAAAAAATGAATGAATGGATGAGCCGGGCGTGGAGGCACACGCCTTTAATCCCAGCATTTGGGAGGCAGAGGCAGGCGGATTTCTGAGTTTGAGGCCAGCCTGGTCTACAAAGTGAGCTCCAGGACAGCCAGGGCTATACAGAGAAACCCTGTCTCGAAAAAAAAAAAAAAAAAAAAAAAAAAAAAAGAATGAAATTGTCTTTCCTTCCCTGAAGCAGGTGAGAGCTATAGTTACCATTTAGGAAGAAGTGTTTTAGAGTCTCCTTTAAGTCGGGGTAGGCCTTCAGATGTGTTTTGCTGAATATCACTTTCAGAAGATCCCGGCTAAACTTCTTCTGTACATTGCTGAGGATGTCGTACACGACTCTCTCCACTGGGACCAGGTTCTTACATGTTTCTTGATATTCCTTAAAATAGTGAATGCAGAATTGTGTCATGATGGATTTATGGGTTATATGAGGCTTACATTGGTTCAAACACCATTTCTCTTTTTTTGTAAAATGTCTGAGTTTTGCAAATACCAAGGTGACATCTTACATGTCCTCTGTACTAAAGACCCTAGCTCATCTGAAAGAAGCTCTGATGCTGACAAATAGTAGACAGGGAAGAGAGGGTTTGATGAATAATTAAATGATATGTCTGTAAAAGCCAGGCCCTAACAGACCATGAGTGGCAGCCTTGGGGTCCAGACAATTAACTCCCCAAGGACTGAGCTGGTCTGAAGAGCTTGAGGAAACCAAGTGAGCATAGCATCCTAGCCACAGGGCAAAGAGAATGCATAAAGAAGAAAAGGTCTTTGTTATCACCGCAGATCCCATCACTGACCTGTACCTCTCATTCTAGGGCTTCAGAGTTGCCTGAAGAACCAGGAACAACTTGAAGATAGAGAAGCAAACAGGACTCCCTGAGTTCTGTCCTCACATGACCCAACTGCCTCTGGCTCTGGGATTTGGAGTAAGTAGGCTTTGGAAGGCAGCCCAGCTTAGGTGTGTCTACTTGCATCCTAGTATCTGTTGTTACATTACACAAGTGACCCTGGGATGCTCTGCACTTCGGAGCATTCCTGCTTGCTATTCGTCGCTGTCACCATGTGCCTCAGCCTCAGTTACTGCAGAGGTGAATGTAAATGGTTCCTGTGATGTCTATCCCTCCAGTTATCTTCTGACTTACAAAGGTGATGTCCCTTCATCCCTGGAGGTGCTTCAGCCTGTTGGCTGCACCCAGAAGTACAGCATGATACAGCACAGGGCAGGCTTGCTGTCAGGACTGAGTTCATTCTCCACACTCACCTGAAACTTCTGCTCCGAGATGAAGTCTCGGTCTCGAAGGCTCATGAGGAAAGGAAACGGCTTGGTGATGGCACTTGCGATCTCCACCTTGTTTTCTTTGAAGTGCTTGAACATGAGCTGATAGTCATCTGACTCCTCTTCATTCTGGTCCTCTGGGATTGTCCTAGGGGACAGATTCCATGCAGAAGTAGATACTGGTTTACAAGATGCTACCAATGGCTGGATAATTACTGACATGAAGACTGGTCTGCTAATATAAAATTAAAATTTTAAACATCTCATTTAGTGATCAAGTTCTGGTGCTTTGAGTTTGATTTGCTCGGGACAGGGTTATCATCTGTAAGTCTGGCTTGCCTAAAAGTTACTATGTAGACAAGGCTATCCTCACACATAGATTTCACCTGCCTCTGCTGCCTGAGTGCTCAGATTTAAATTATGTTCCATCATGTCCAGTACTGTGATTAGTTTTAATTGTCAACCTGACACAATCTATAATCATCTTGGATTGTAAGAGTCTTAATAAAGGATTGTCTAAATTAGGGTAATCTCTGGGTATTTCTGTCCAGGGTTGTCCGCATTATGCTAGTTGATATGGAAAGATCCAGTGCACTGTGGGTAGCACCAATCCCTAGGTAAAAGGAAATGGCTTGGTGGCATTAAGTGTAGGGAGCAAGTTGAACACTGACAGGCACGCTTGTACTCATTGCTCTCTGCTCTTGACTGTGGACATGACCAACTGCTTCAAGTTCCCACCTAGACTTTCCTGCAATGATGGCCTGTAACCTGGACCTGTTCTTTCTCCCCTAAGTTGCTTTGTGTCAGTGTATGCTATCATAGCAACAGAAATGAGACTGGGCTGGGCGTGGTGGCACACACCTTTAATCCCAGCACTCAGGAGGTAGAGGCAGGCAGATTTCTGAGTTCGAGGCCAGCCTGGTCTACAAAGTGAGTTCCAGAACAGCCAGGGCTATACAGAGAAACCCTGTCTCGAAAAACCAAAAAAAAAAAAAAAAAAAAAAAAAAAAAAGAAAGAAAGAAATGAAACTGGAACACAATCTATAGACCTCAGGGTAAATGGAAATGACATTAAAATAAAAAAGCAGAACCTCTTCTTCCAGCTCATTTGTAAAGGCAACGCAGTTGACCCAGGACTGAGACATGTGTGGCTCATGTGTGGTTCATCCATGGTTCCACATGCTTTCTTCTCTCCTCCTGGTTCCCCATCTCTTGCAGTAATGGAGTCTCGCACTTATTAACTACACTGCTGCTACAATGCCTGAAATCTCAGGTGGCCAGTTCTCTCTGTCCAGAGACAGTGTTTAGGGAGAAGATTCTCTGAGAATGAAAGGCCCAAGAAGCCCAATGACACATAGGAGTGTTTGTGTAATTGATTCCATTCTGGGTGGCAAATGGAAACCAATTATGACGTATGTTCATATGACAGAAGTGAGAAATCATCTGGGCATGGTCCAATGCCTGTCGTCACAGCATCCTACCTTCATGGCCGACATAGCGACTTCCTCTTTTTCACTTTACCTAGTGTTAGTCTTGTTACAATATCTGCATATTTAGACATCAGAGGACAACTTTGAGGAGTTGGTTCTCTGTTTTCACTCTTGTATGGGTTCTGGGCATCAAACTCAGGTCCCAGTGCCTGGTCAGGACCTTTATCCACTGAGGCACCCTGTTGGCCCTTATCTAGTGACTTCAAGGTTTGCCTGGGCTATACAGTGAAAACTTGTCTCAAATAATGAAGAAATAAATCAATTTCTAAAACAAAAAAGGGGGGAAGAAGAGCTGGTGAGAAGATTCCATGGATAAATGTCCTCCCCTTATAGTTTAATGCCCTGAGTTCAATCCTGGGACCTACACGGTAGAAGAGAACCAACTCCTGCAAGAGGGGAAGGGAATGAGCAAAAATAGGGTATGTAAGTATGAAGATGCCATGCTGAGACCCATCATTTTCACGCTAACTAAATAATTAACAAGAAAACTAAATCAAATAAATTGGGGCACATGTTTTCCTTTTGTTTATTTTAAATGTTTATATATATTTTTAAATTTTCATACATGAATACTGTGTTTACATTGTTTCTCCTGCTCCCTTTTCTTTTCAATCCCCTCATGCCTTCCTTTCTCACTTTCTCTCAAAACCATCTCTAATTATTGTTTTATATATAAACACACACATATATACATAACACACACACGCGCGCGTGCACACACACACACATACATACAACCTGCACTCCTATGCATGTGTGTTTAGGGCTGACCACTAAGCACTGGATAACCTAACAGAGGGTTCATTCCTGGAGAATACTGGTTGATTTTCTCTTTGTTAACAGCCATTAATAGCTATGGCTCTTCCTCTAGGAATGGAGTCTGGTGAGATTTCTCCCATCCACATCAGCACATCCCCTCCGGCTGCCACTGAAGATGTGTCTTTTTTTTTAAGCACTTAAAATGCCAATACCTACATGCTAAGCAATTGAGAATGGTGCCTCTCAGGGTATAGCCTGACGACCCCTGCTCAAGACTCTTTCAGATGCCAACAAGAACAAACTATTCTCAGAACAATCCTGAAATACCATCTGCCCATTTTCTCTTTCCTCTGCCCAAAAATGTTGGGTGATATTCGCAGGTGCCCGTGGGCTGTGGCATCGCAGCAGGCTGAACTCAGAGATAAACAGGGCATCTGTGACTTTGACCAAGCAGGAAAGTAAGGACATTTGTGAGAAGGTAAAGCAAGATTGTATCTTCCCCTTTAATTTTATTTTAGAAAATCTTGTTATTTTTCATTAGGATGCACACTTGTGATAATGATGAACTCTTTGGTACTACTTTTAATGGATAAATATTCTAAATGCCTGAAGCTGTAACTTATAATTAATGGTAAATCACATTAAATTTAACACCAAGAGATAGCTTTTGGGGTTCTCCATAATTATTTTAAAAGCGGTGTGGTTATGCACACCTTTAATCACAGCTCTTCGGAGGCAGAGGCAGGAGGCAGGAGGATCTCCATGAATTCAAGGCCAGCCTGGTCTATATAGCAAGTTCCAGACTAGTCAGGACTACACAACAAACAAACACAAAGAATATCAAAGTTATCTGTTACCAAAAAAATCTTGAGAGGGTCTTTTTTTTTTAAAGAACCTAAAATTTATATGTAGTAACATATAAAAATATACAATAATTTTTATTTTAAACTTAAGGAGCCTGTCTATGTATATACACATGCTTGCTCGTGTGTATGTGCCTGGCATATGCCTGGGCAAGGAGTCCAGTTGCTCTCCACCTTATGTTTTGAGATGGGGTCTCTCACTGAACCCGGATATCATTAGTTCAGCCAGATTAGCTGGCCAGTCATCTCCGGGGATCCAACTGTCTATATTTCCCTAATTCTGGAGTTAAAAACACACACCACTACACCCTGGTTTCATGTGGAATCTGAAATGAACTCCCCATAAAATCTGAGTTGGAACTAAATTATTTCACAGACGGTAAATTCAAATACTGCAGTTTCACATGTGATGCACTGATCCAACTAGAAAATGCAGCAAATTAGTCAGAAATACAAAAGTGCCAAGGTGTCAAAACTAAACTACAAACGCCACGAAGTAATAAGCAGCAAACATGCTCACACACTGTTTAGAAAAAACAGAGACAAGATATGAAAGTTTCTCCAAAAGTCATTCTCAAGAGAATCCCCAGAATTGATCCCCAGTACTGCAAAAAAGAAAAACAAAATGAGACAACAAAAAAATAGGTAAAGGAATTTAAGAAAGAAAGAAAGAAAGAGAAGAAAGAGAGAGAGAGAGAAAGAAAGAAAGGAAGAAAGAATCATAAAATGTTTTACTAAAACCAAAAGGGCATAAAAAGAAAGGAAAGCCAAAAAAAAAAGAGTAAAATGAAAATATTTACAAACATGGTAGGTATTTCTCTGTGTCCATAATGAGTCAAAATGTGGATAATTTAATAATAGCACAATTATAAAACAGAGTACGTTTAAAAACTGTAACTAATGTAAATAAAAGAGGGTCTGGGAGGATGGCTCAGCTGATACAGGCCTTGCCACCAAGTCTGCGGACATGAGCTTGCTCCCCTAAGAACTAACTACATGGTAGTAGGAGAGAACCAACTCCCCAAAGTTGTCCTCTGATCTCAAAAGACACATTGTGGCACCTGCACACATACAATAAATAAATGAATGTAATTTTTTTTAAATGGGGTAAGACAAGCAAAAGGGTGACCCTTTCTCCTACACTAAAAAAGCACTGAAGTCTAAAAATTATTAAATCTGAGACACAGCAAAGGCAGTGGCTAAGGGGAAACATACAGCTTTGTATGTGTCGGAAGCTAAGAGAGGCATAAATGAACAATCTTATGAGGAGTGATTTCATCCCAATGAAGACAAAGATTCAATGAAATTAAAGTAGAAATCCATAGAATTAAAAGAAGTGGGCATTATGCTCACATCCTTTGGAAAGATCAATACATTATTAAATCTCTACTCAGGCTAGCGAAGGTAAGACAGACACACGCTATGAATTCCACAGACAGTGCAAGGGTAGCAAAGATTAATGCAGCCATCCCTACGCCTGTCAGATTGATAACCACAACAAAAATGTCTTCAAAGACAGAAACTGCAAACACTCAGAGACAGATACCTCCACCTGCTTATATGAAAGGCACTGAGCCAGTGATTAACCACCCTATTTATTCCCAAAAGACACAGCACACTACTGGTATCACTAGTGGACTTGACCAAATGTCACAGGAGAAATGGTGCTTTCTTAGGACATCTGCAGGAGCAGAAGTAGCCCTGACTGAGTCCCTGTTGGGGGCATCACACACCTTCGTCTCATCTTTTCTATTTTTATTTTGAATTATGTATGTATGAGTCTGTCTCAGTGTGCTTCCTGCACGCAAGTACAGTGTCCATGGAAGTCAGAAAAGGCTGTCTGATCTGGAGTTGGCATGAGAGGCAGTTGGAAGCCCTAGGATAGGTGCTGGGGACCCAACCCATGCCCACTACTAGGGCAATACGAGTGCTTAAACCTGGGCCATCTCTCCTATCGTGTGTGTGTGTGTGTGTGTGTGTGTGAGAGAGAGAGAGAGAGAGAGAGAGAGAGAGAGAGAGAGAGAGAGGGAGAGAGAGAGAGAGAAAGAGAGAATTTGCATCCATTTCTAACCAGCTCAGTAACCAACAGGAACAGAAAGGGTTAAGAGCATCACCCACTCCCCACCTGCTCATCTTTCACTTCCTCCCTCTGAGCTAGGAAACTATGGGGACCTGACCTAAGTAGGACTTGTGGGCTCAGGCCAGAGCTGTCTTCAACCACAAGACTGGGGAGATCAGCAATTGACAGGATCAGGTTTGAACTTACTCTTAATGATCTTTCTTGGACAGAGCTGTCCTTTAGAGTGAGCGTTAGAAAGAGAAGAGAGGTCAGAAGTCACAATGAACCAGCCACTCCTACAGGAGCTCACAGGAAGTCCACACAGCACCAGACAAGCTCTGGGACAGAAGCAAGGAAATGAAGCAGAGTGTGGAGTTAGGGCGACCATAGAACTCTCTGACAGCTAGCCTACTGCAGAGAAGGCTGTGTAGTGGCTATTCCTGGTTGTCAACTTGACAATATTTGGAATGAACTACAATCCGGAATTGGAAGGCTCACCAGTGACCCTTATCTGGAGGCTTGGAGATCCTTATCTGGATCTTGGTTTGAAGATCTTCAGCCATAGTGGCTATGGATTCCAGAAGATAGAATCTCCGAGTTTAAGGAACACACCTTTAATCGGGGCTATGCCTTTCATCTGGGATTAAAGGTGTGGTGGAACACACCTTTAATCTGGGCTATGCCTTTCATCTGGGATTAAAGGTGTGGTGGAACACACCTTTAATCTGGGCTACACCTTCTGCTGGAGACAATATAAGGACATTGGAAGAAGGGAGTCTAGCTCTTGCTCCTTAGCCTGCTTGCTGCGTGAGAGTAACTGCTAGATCCTTGGAGATGTAAGTCATCAATAAATTCCTTTACTATCTAGAGACTATCCATAGTTCTGTGACTCTAGAGAACCCTGACTAATACAGAAGTTGGTACCAGAAGTGGTTCTAGAGTAACAGAAGTACAAGGATGAATCTTTTAAAATACTGGAATTGGCTTGTTGATCCACCAGCACTTTCAACTATTGAAACCTCTCCAGATTCTCTCCCTCCTGGGAGCTCAGAGAATTTTGAAGACCCATGGTTGAAACTATATTCCGAACTTAAAGAAGCTAATGCCCTTGATTTTCTTAATGAATTAGGTGATTCAGTGCACAAAGCTTTCTACAAGATGGGGAAAAAATCAGAAAATGATTTTACTGGCTGGCTGCTCTTAGTATCTGTGGAAAAAATGATGAATGAAAGGAAGGAGTTGTGTGATAAAATCGAAAGGCTCCAGACACAAGTAAACGATCTAAAAGTTGCCAAGTGTGTCCTTGAGGAGAATCTTCTCTTTTGTAGCAATAGAGCTCAAGTTGCTGAAAATCAAACGAAAACTCTCATTGTAAGATTGGCTGAATTACAGCGAAAATTCAAGTCTCAGCCTCAGAGTGTGTCGACAGTTAAAGTAAGGGCTCTAATTGGCAAAGAATGGGATCCTACAACATGGGACGGGGATGTGTGGGAAGACCATGTTGAAGCTGAGAATTTTGAATCTTCAGATTCTCAAGGGTTTTCCCCACCTGAGGAAGTAGTACCCTCAGCCCCACCCCTTGAAATAATGCCTTCCCCACATGAGGAAATTAATTTTGTAGAGTCTGATAAACCAGCAATGACTTTCACTACTGATGTTTCTCAAGGCCCACCAATAGTTTCTTCTAGACCTGTAACCAGACTCAAAGCAAAACAGGCTCCTAGAGGGGAGGTAGAAAGTGTAGTCCATGAGGAAATTCGCTACACTACTAAGGAGCTTAATGAGTTTGCTAATTCATTCAAGCAGAAACCTGGTGAATATGTGTGGGAATGGATTTTAAGGGTGTGGGATAAGGGTGGAAGGAACATAAAACTAGAGCAGGCTGAGTTTATTGACATGGGTCCTCTGAGAAAAGATTCTAGGTTTAATATGGAAGCTCGCATAGTTAAAAAAGGTGTCAAAAGTTTGTCTGAATGGTTGGCTGAGGTGTTTATCAAAAGATGGCCTACTGGAAATGACTTGGAGATGCCTGATATTCCGTGGCTTAGTGTTGATGAAGGGATTTTAAGACTTAGGGAAATTGCAATGCTAGAGTGGATATATTGTGTAAAGCATAATTGTCCACAATGGGAAGGTCCAGAAGATATGCCTTTCACCAGCTCTATAAGACGCAAATTGGTGAGAGGGGCACCAGCACATTTGAAGGATTTTGTTCTTTCCCTTTTCCTTGTGCCAGATCTTAGCATTGGAGATGCTTCTGCTCAATTAGATGAATTAAATTCACTGGGTTTAGTTGGATTCCGAGGTAACAAGGGCCAGGTGGCAGCATTGAATCGCCGGAGACAAGGTGATTCTAGTTATTATAATGGACAGCGTAGACAAAAGAATGTTTATAATAACATACCCAGTAATGGTCAGCACAGGAGAGGTGAAATTTATAATGGCATGACTCGGTTGGACCTTTGGTACTGGCTAACCAATCATGGTGTTTCCAGGAATGAAATACATAGGAAGCCTACTGCATATTTGTTTGATCTGTATAAGCAGAAAAATTCTCAAACAATGAAAGAAAGGCTACATTAGATAGTGGTAAACAGCCAAATGAAAGAAAGGCTACATTAGATCGTGGTAAACAGCAATCTCGGCCAGTGAATCAATTTCCAGACTTGAGACAGTTTGCAGATCCAGAACCCCTTGAATGAAGGGGTGGCCAGGTTCCGCTGAGGAAGGATCTTGATAAGACACTCAAAGGTTTTGCTGTTACCCTTTCTCCAGTTCTTCCCCAGAGGGACCTACGGCCTTTTACAAGGGTAACTAACTGTACACTGGGGAAAAGGAAATAATCAGACTTTTCGGGGTCTGCTGGATACTGGTTCTGAGTTGACACTGATCCCAGGGGATCCCAAGAAACATTGTGGCCCTCCAGTTTAAGTAGGGGCTTATGGAGGGCAGGTGAGTAATGGAGTTTTGACTGATGTCCAACTCACAGTAGGTCTAGTAGGTCCCCGGACACATCCTGTGGTGATTTCCCCAGTTCCAGAATGTATAATTGGGATAGATATACTCAGAAATTGGCAGAATTCTCATATTGGTTCCCTGAACTGTAGAGTGAGGGCTATTATGGTTGGAAAGGCCAAAATGGAAGCCTTTAGAGTTGCCTCTGCCAAAGAAAATGTCCAACCGAGTCATGCCTTTATAAATTTCACCTCTCCTGTGCTGAGCATTACTGGGTATGTTATTATAAACATTCTTTTGTCTCCGCTGTCCATTATAATAACTAGAATCACCTTGTCTCCGGCGATTCAATGCTGCCACCTGGCCCTTGTTACCTCGGAATCCAACTAAACCCAGTTCTTCTTTTCCTTATGAGATCACTGTCTCAAATATCTGTGGGCCTTGGACCCAGCCTGGGCGGCCCTAGTAACACATTTAAAGGCAGATCTTAGCAGAGACAAGGGACAAGAGAGAATGGGACTTACCTGCTGCTGAGTTCATTGTAGCCTCCTGCCATCCCCTACACAGACTCCAAGGGACCCTGTTCAGGGTAGACCGAACCCCCTCTGAGTCTCTGGGAAGCCCAGAGAGAACTCCTTCAGGGGCCTCCAAAGAGGAGAAAAAGGAAAGTGAAATTGCTTAACTATGACAACACTGCACTAAGGCACTGCCCTCCACCCCCAGTCTCTGCCCCAGAGGGGAGGAGCAAAGACAGCCCAAGTCCCCAGAAACCTGGGACGCCTGCTGCCTTCTAAGGAAAGAAGGTGGAAGGGTCTGTTTCAGGGAAGGGCTCAGAGCTGTCTAAGGCCAGCTGGCTGTTAGGATAGGAAGGAAGTGGTCCCTTAACCCTAAGCGGGGGCGGTGCCTGGAAAGACCAGGAAGAGTTAGATTGTCTGCAGTCTCTCAGACTTGGAACTGTCCTGGCACCCTAGTAAGTCAGAACCAGAGAAGCTGGGACCTGATAATTGAGCAGCAGAGTAGGAAAAGTCGGGTGTGGCTTCATAAAGTTTTTGAAGCTTCTGAAGGTAGCTAGAGCAAGAGACCGCCCCCAACCCCGCCCACACACCTCCAACCAACCAAAGGCAAGTGCAGAGAATCCAGGCAGAGCCGCTTGCTAAGGTGTGACACTGACAGCGAGGCAACACAGGGCTTCAGCAATTTCACCATGGTCTTGAGAACAAGAGGCATCTCACAGAATTCGGAAGTGGATCACAGCCGAGGCTATAGCCAGTCGGGGACAGTATCATTTTTGAAGAATGGGTGCCTTACATTTACTCTGCACAACTGTTGCTCTTATCTGGAATGCTCATTCTCATTCTGTAAGTTAGAAAACCAGCCTGAAGTGGAAAGGTAAAGAAACAGGCGTAAAGATGCAAATAAAACAAAAGCAACCAACAGAAGCCTGGAAATAACAGGCAAAACAGAGGCAGAGACAAGGTGGCTAGGGACGAGGGCCTGTCCAGGGCTCCAGGCTCAGACCTCTGCTGAAGAGGTACAAATTACTGACCTGCAGGAACAGGTCCCAAGAGTACAGGGATGCAAACAAAGCCATACACCAAAAAAAAAGTACACTTTATGTCTTCATTTATATGGCATTTCTGCGCCGGTCAAACTTAGCTGTGTAACCGATGATCTGTGGTTCTCTGGGGCTGGAATCTGAGAGGGGGTTTTCTGCCAAGAACAAGGGGATTTTAGGAGGGCAGAGGACTTGGCCTGTGTGATCACTGTGGCATGATTATATTTGGTAAAGTTCACCAAAATCATCACTTTAGGTAAATGCATCTTTAAAACTGTGTTAAACGTATAAGTCTAATGAGCTCTCACGTGGTGTGAAATACCAGGTGAGGTTTTACCATCATTACTGTAGTCCTAGTATGTGTGACTCCAAATGAAATCTTTGCCCTTATTCATATCTGTCTGATGTAATAACTTTTCTTGCTTTAGAGGTTTCTCGAGGGTAGGGTAATTTTCTGACACATAAGCATGCTTGTGATTCTTGTGCAGACTCTCTCTCTCTCACACACACACACACACACACACACACACACACACACAAGCATTAATGCACACTCAGTCCCCATCCCTGAGACACTCTGGGCCAAGCCTCTACACACACACACACACACACACACACACACACACACACACACTCAGTCCCCATCCCTGGGACACTCTGGGCCAAGCCTACTGTTCTAACTGTACTTGGCTGCAAATTCTACCGTCGGTGTCTCCATAGGAAGTACAGAGAAGCTCTGTCCTGTGTGGGCTAGCCTTGGTTCAAATCTAAAGTCCCAGAGGCCTCGTGGGTATCCTGGGGGTGGGGAATTGGGGTGTCTTGTGGATCAAATACATTTGGGAAATATTAGACGGGGTTACATAGAACTCTTCTCAGTTGAACACTCAGAGACCCTAGCTCAGACTCTTTCGAGAGTCACTTGGTTGCCTTTTGTTTTATTTCAATTTTCTCACATAGTGATCCTGACAAATTCTAGACATTTCAAAGATGCCAGCTCTGGTTGTTGTTGTTGTTGTTGTTGTTGTTGTTGTTAATTTAATAACTTCTAGCAATTTTTTTCAGGATAACCTTCACCCCAATGCAGTTTGAGAATACTTCCTAAAGGTTACAATGAGACCACTGGGGGAATAGATCCCCAGGTTAGGAAGGGGACAGTGGACACACCCTTCCCATGTTCTCCAGTGTTAATCCTTTGCCTCCCTGCCTCTCACTCCACTCCAGGCAGATCTGGATTCCCAGCAAGTGCCCCTGAAACCCATAATGCTAACCACGCTGGGGAACCGCACAAGGCAGGGGTGGAGGAGTGGAGGGCGGAATTGGTGTGGCTGGCTGGCTTCCTGCTCAGTGTGCTGAGATCACTTTCATTTTTCTTTTCTTGAAGCCTGACTCCCCGCGGGACTTCCAAGGCAGCATAACTTCGGGTCCAGACTGGGCTGTCAGGCTTTTCCAGGAAGGATCCAGGAACCCCTTAACTAATCCAGGCAGTGACCTGGGAGAACTCGGGAGAACCCGTGGCAGCCCTCAGCATCCAGGTGCGTTCTGCTCTTGGGCTCTGCAACTAGATTCCTGATTCTTGGGGTCAGCTTTTGTCTGCTGTACCCTAGACTCCCCAGGTTCTCTCTTTGCTAAGTAATCTTGTCCAGAGACTCGAGCATGGCTCCGGATCCTGGCTCGGACCCTGGAGTGGAGGTGGATAAGAGGGAGGAAGGGGAGGGGAGGGGAGGGCAGTGAGGGCTTATACACACAACTCTTTTTCTGAAACAGACTTTGGGGACAGTGTCCAGTGCCTATTCCCGAGGTTGGACCTCGCAAGTGTCCACGGTGGGCGGTGCCGTTATCATCTTCCAACACTTGCCTAATTATGGAGCTATTGGGAAAGAGAAAGTAAGGGGCGCCCTTACTTCTCTCTAGCGGGGGTATGGATGGTTTTTGTATGTTTGCTTTTTTTGGTTTTAGTCCATGGTCATTTCACTGAAATACATTACTGTGCGTGAAAATTCAAGGGAAATGTAATTTTTACAGCTGGTGACCCTGATTCCAAATAAGTCACAGAACACTTGAAATGCTTTTCACTTCTACCCTATCAGGGACTGTGACTATTGTTTTGTCTCCTGGTCACTTTGATAGTACTATGCACTGTCAAGTCCTTCGACTTGTCTGCCTTTTCCCAGCTTAATTATGCATTCATTGTATATGATGCTCATTTTATTGATTGTTTGGGGCTTTGTCTTTCCTAATGGGTGTTTGTCTTTCCCTAATTTATTTGTAAGGCCCTTAACATAATAAAAACCTGCATGCAGGCAGCTGAGACACAGGATCTTTTTTCCCCTCTTCAAGACAGAATTTCTGTGTAGCCCTGAGTGTCCTGGAACTATATATATCAGGATGGCCTCCAACTGCCTTTGCCTCCAGTGCTGGCATTAAAGGCTTGCACCATTTCCTCAGGCTTGAGATACCATATCTTGCACAGTGAGAAACAAAATATCAGAGACAGACACACTCTACTGTAGATTGGTGTCCTTGGCACAGGTACTTAACCTCTGTAGATCTGACTTCCATCTTCGGAAACTGTGGCAGGCGGCAAATGGCAAAGTTGCCACAGCAGCGTAGGTCTGAGTGCTGCTGCCATCCTAAGCAGAACCCAGAGCACATGTTCTTGCTGCCTCCCCTCCCCTCCCCCACAAGTAGCCTCAACAGCTTTCCCTCCCACCTGTCCCCAGTCTGCCAGGATTCCCTCAGGACTGGATGATCTGTGACACATCTCCCTGCTCTACAGTCCTACTGTGAAGTCGGCTTCTTTTTGTTTTCTCCTCAACATTTTTTTTGCTAAGTTTAAGAGATTGGGAAAGAAGAAGAAAGGGACAGACAAGTCTACTCAATGTGATGCTGGGATTAAATTCCTGGAAATACTCTTTGGAAATACTCTTTAATATTTAATATTCTGTTTTAAAAAAGAGGAAAGGGGGACCTTTGCCTTCTTTGTGTTTAAGATTAGCAAACAAATAAACAGAACTGTGTTGCTAGCTGGGATGCAGCTCAGGGATAGGGCACTTGCCTAAGATGCACAGGTCCTGGACTCCATCCCCACTACTGCCAATCAACAACAAAAGCGCCCCCTCTGTGATCAAAAGGTTTACTAGGGCCTGCCTTCTTACAACAGTTTGCCACCTGGAAGTTTTCTGTTATAACTCACTGGTTATTTTCTCATGATCCAGAAGCAGTCGATTTTTAGAAACATTCCATAAGAAGACCCAGGTCCATCCTGAAGAATGAAATGGGGTCATAAAACCAAGCGTTGACTTTGACCAATCCTATTTTTCATATCCTTCCTGATTTTATTCATGTGTTGTCTGCTTGCGTCAAAGTGTTGTGAGTGATTTTTCAGTGTCTAAATATTACCAGCTTTCTAGCTCTACATGTTGGGTGGTCTCTTTTTCATGAGCATTGGTATGAGATAGTGCTCTGCTACACTGCAGGTGATCTGTTCTAAGCCAGCTCATATATATTCAACTCTCTCTATACATACACTCTGGCTGTGGCCAAGCACTTTCTCAACTGTAAACCAGCATCTAGAATGTCAAGATTCGATTAGTACTCAGCCCCCTCCAGATTGTATAATCTAGCATGAGGATCGCTTACCTCACCCCTGTCTGCATTAGAGCTCACCACAGTTAGGTAGTTGTGATGACAGTGACCACCTTGCAATGCTTTGTGAACTCCAGTAAGTTACTACCTATGAAATCCTTGGAACAAAAGCTGGACATAGGACATACTCAGTGAAGAAGAGATGTTTTAAAAACCCACTTTATGTTTTAAAATCCCTTTCAGGATGGTTATATGCTATTGTCTGTCCTTCTCAGCCTCTGTGGTTTCTGGGCACTGCCTTTATCTCCTCTACCAATGGATCTTTTAGCAAGACTTTGCTCTGTAGACAGCTAAGGGATGCTTGAAGACTAGGGTGTCTACCTTTGAGAATCCATTTTATGCAGAGAGCCACTCCCCATGCTCCTGAGAACTTTTGCCTGTCTTCTCAGCCTGCCTCTTTTTATAGGATGTTCACTCTGACCAAAGCCTTGGAAAAGGCTCTTCTCCAGCATTTCATATACATGAAGGTGAACATCGCCTATGCCATCAACAAGCCATTCCCCTTCTTCGAAGCGCTCCGGGACAATTCCTTCATCACTGAGAGAATGTACAAGGTGAGGCTGTGGACCCTCCACAAAGCTGTCTAGTCCTCATTAAGTATGTTTCAGTATTGAGATCTCTGACCACAACCCATCAGGGTTTCTAGAACATGGAAGGCCCAACTTGACCATGATCATTATTGCAGGAAGGGAGGTTGGGAGAAAGGGTGTCTTGAGGCTGTATTAGTGATAGGGTATATTGTAGGTGCTGTAAGTTCAAAGATGGATCTGTTTCTTGCCTCTGTTTAGCTTCTGGTGGCTGGAAGCTCTTGGAGTTCTTAGATTAATAGTTTGCACTGCACTCACTGCACTGACCCCAACTCCCTGACTCAGCTCCACTGCACTGCACTCAACTGACTGACTGAACTCAGAGACCTGAATGACTCTGTCTCCTGAGTGCTAGGATTAAAAGCAAGTACTGCCAAGCCTGGACCTAAGCTTTTCTTTACAAGCAACTTTCTCTGTCCCAAGCTGGCCTTCAACTCAGAGATCTGCTTGCCTCTGACTCCTGGGATTAGAGGTGTGTCTGTATTCCAGCCAGATCACACAGACCTAGAAGGTCTTTGGATATGATGATCACTTGCCAGAGCAGCCCTGTTGCTGGATTAAAATTCCTCTACAAAGAAAATTGCAGCAGCCTTTTCCAAGTCTGACACAGCTCCAGCTCCTTCATCAGTCCACAGCCCACTCACTCACTGAGACTCACGTTTTCCTTCCAACAACCGTGCTTTCCTTTATGAGACTGTTCTCAGTTGCAACTGGCTATTTACTGACTGTCTTTTCAGGGATGGATGCCCTCCTCCTCCACTGGGGCAGGACCCCACCTGGGCAGTACTCCCACCTGGGCAGGGCCCCACCTGGGCAGGGTCCCACCTGGACAGCAACACCGCCTGAACAGGGCTCCACCTGGGGAGGGTATCACCTGTCCCATCACCGGATCCATCTGGGCACCCAAGGACTAGCTAACCAGGAATAGCAGACACTGGAAGAATTTTGCAGCCAGTTCTCTCTTTCAATAACTTCTATCCTAAAGATTTAACTCTATATTTTATACTAAAATTCCTCTTAAATTAAAAAAGAAGATTTCTTAAATTTGGGGGTTTTGTTCTGTTCTGTTTGAGACAAGATTTCTCTGTGCAGCCCTGGCTGTCCTGGAACTCACTTTGTAGATCAGGATGCCCTCAACTAGAAAACATTAGCAATCTGACTGCCTGTCTCCTGAATGCTGGAATTAAAGGCGTGTGTCACCAAGCCTGACTTTTATATATTTTTTAAGTACTGTATTTATTTGGGAGCGAGGTGCGAATGTGCCATGGTGTGCAGATGGAGGCTGAAGGACACCCTGTAGAATTTGTGCTCTCCTTCCACCCTCCAGATCACAGGGATCAGACTCAGATCAAGCTTGACAGCCAATGCCTGCACCCACTTAGCCATCCTCAGCAGCCCCCAAAGTAGCTTTCTTACAATATAGAAAACCACAGATAGAGAGCTCTCCGCTCGGTGACTACTCATTCAAACTAACCCTCTGCTCCACTCTTTGAAGGAATCTCTGGAAGCCTGTCAAAATCTGGTCCCTCTGTCCAAAGTGGTGCACAATATTCTCACCAGTCTGGAGCAGACTTTCCACCCGTCAGTGCTGCTGACGTTGTTCAGCAAGGTCAACCTCCGGGAATACCCCAGCCTGGTGGCAATTTTCAGAAGCTTCAGAAACGGTAATGTGGTTTTTCCGAGATCCTTGTCACATGTGCAGTGGTGCTACAGTAAAAGCCTGGGTTTGTTTCCAGTGTGGATTGTGCATTCCAATGCCTGCTTTCCCTGTGTAAAGGCATAGACCACGCTTGCTCACAAAAGCTGCTGGAAGCGTCATCCTGGCTGACTCTGATCTCAGCTTCCAGGATTCGAATTTCTATAGGACACAGGTGTTTTTAATACAGCTATTCAGTGAACCTGGTATAAGTTGTGACAGAGTCTCACGTTGTAGTACAGAATGGCCTAAAATGTAATCCTTCTGCCTCATCCTTCTTTCCAAGTGCTGGTGTTACAGAAGTGGGCCATCACACACATTCATCTTGAAAATATGAAGTATGGGACCATCTCCAGGGAGCACGTAGGGCAACTGAAATGTCGGGACTTGCTATGAAAGAAAGAAAGATGGGGGGTGGGGAAGAGAGAGAGAGAGAAGGAGGAGGAGGAGGAGGAGGAGAGGAAGAAGAAGGAGAAGAGGAGAAGGAGGAGGAGAAGAGAGAGGTGAAATGGATACAACGTCTATCTCTTTGTGACTGTGGGTGTCCCAGACATTTTATATGATCATTTCACATGACCTTAAAACCACCTGTGACATCATTGTAAGTTGCTCCTGACAGAGAAGGAAGGGGAAGTTCAGAGGTAACTCCACAGTCACTTGTCAGATTTCTATCTGTCACAAAATGCCTATGATAATGAACTTACAATGAGAAGAAGTTAGGGGGCTCTGACCTGTGATACAGTTTGAGCCTGTAGCAAGATTGTATCACCGCAGGATGTGTGACAAAATGTAGTGTCACCTGGGAACCTAAGCTTTGAGGAGACATTCGGCATCTAGACTACAGAACTGGATAGATAAAGAAACACAAAGAGGGGCAGCCACGGGGCTGAGGGTTGGACTGAGAGTGAGAGGACCAGGCAATAAAACCACTTGAGATTGGAGAACATGAACCCAGCAGACAGTGAAAGAAGAGACACCAGGCACACTGCACTGTGACATTGGTGACATTGATGTGTCACTATCAAAAGGATCATCCCCAGGGGAGAGAGGATTCTTTAAGATAAGAGAGCAGCTGAGGGACACTTTTTCCTCTAGGCCTAGCAGCAGGGCCAGTGGACCACAGACTAAGGATACGCTAAGTTCATCTGAGCCCTGCCAGGGCTCAAGCATCGCTCTGGCTGTGCAGTTCTGTGGTTTTGTTCTGAGCCTTTGCTGCTATCTATGAAGGTTCCTGTTCAGGGGTCAAGGTATCTTTACTTCTGAAATAAATGGCGAGGAACAATCTTAATAGAAACCAACCACAATCTATTCAAGGGGACAGTGTGTGGAAAGCCAAGGGCCTGGTGTTGGGATGAGAGGGAAGATCCTAGGGTGCTCAGATCGAGGCAGCCAGATCATAGGGTGCAGTGAAACTTCAGAAGTGAGCAGAAACCAGAAGACTAAGGTCCCAATAGAACCTGGTGAGGAAGCCGAGCGTGGTGGCGCACCCTTTTAATCCCAGCACTCGGGAGGCAGAGGCAGGGGGATTTCTGAGTTCGAGGCCAGCCTGGTCTACAAAGTGACAAGCAAAACATCATCAGGAGTCGTTTTGTTGCTGCATTCATTTAGATTAACTGTAGTAGGTTTTACTCTAGAGCCTGTGGTCTATCTAGTCATGTGCTGTTGACCACATTACCAGTGTTGCGTATGGGTCCCATTTCATAAAACAGTCCTCACATCCAATCAAAAGGTGATTGGTCACTCCCATAACACTTGTGCCAGCATTGCATCAGCAAGTACATCGAGTAAGCAGGTCACTGTTGTAGCTTGCAGCATTCCTAGCTGGGTGACACTGATGATAACTCCTTCTCTGGTAGTGCCCATAGAACCTTCCAACACTATGAACACTCGTCAGTAGGGATGAAGCTTCTAGCTGAGCAACAGCTGGATTGCTTCATGTCTGTTTCTCCCTCAGCAATAGGGTCTTACCAGCAGGTTGTGGAGGGTCATCGATATCATTGGCCTATAATGTTTAGGGGTAGGAGGAACCTCTGGGATTCCTTTAGCCAATAACTCCAAAAAGATGGACTGTTTTCCATTCCTGGTACTTGGTAGCATATGGTAACTTATCAGGGCATTGTCTCCCTCATTATATGGTAACTCCATTTAAATAACATTTATATATGTATATATTTTAGGGACCTTCTACAGTAGTAGGTTTCTATGTGGTCAACCCATTTTGGGTGATGGACTGGGGACTAAATAGCACTGAGTGCCTGAATAAATCAAAGTCAGAAGAGGCCACAAATGGATGCGTGTGGTGATGAGCCTGTTCTGTGCACCCGGGGAAACCAGTAACTCTCCCTCTGGTCCCGTGTGGAAAGATGAACTAGGCAATCCTGTCTGCCAGATAACTTCTGAGTCTTCGGGGTCCTGAGTCTTTGTGTTCCTTTGCTAATTCCAGTTGGTTATACCTACGAAGAGAAAAACAGACCCCCACTGACCCTGCTTGAAGACCTGGCCAACCCAGCAGAAGGGTGCTCCCTTCAGACACTGCTGCCACCACCCCGACCCCAGATATCGCTGCCAAGTCATCTGTCCTCAGCACCGAGAGTCTGTGACCCCAGAGCAACCGCACAGCCAATCATTGAGATCCTGGATGAGCAGCCCAGTCCTTCTCCCCGAGCTGTGCCTCTCCTTGGCTGCATTCAGGAAGGAAAAACCACTCCAGGCAAGCCACAGATCCAGCCTGTCTGTCCTACCTAGAGGCTTGTTGTCCATTAGAACCCCAGATTGCCGTCTTTTGTTGACCTGTTCCTTTCTCTGCATCCACCCATACACAACCCTCTCTAAGAAAATCACAAGCGCTGCCAGTGACCAGGGAGGCCCAGATGCTAGAGCATCTTCTTCCTATTCCTGGACACTCCTGCTTCTGCCCTTGGTACTTCACCTTTCCTGAGCCTTTAGGCCAGTGGTTCCCAACCTACCTAATGCTACTGCGCTTTAATGCAGTTCCTTATATTGTGGTGACCCTCAACCATAACGTTATTTTCATTGCTGCTTCATAACTGTAATTTTGCTGCTGTTATGTATCACAATGTAAATAGTTTGGGAGATAGAGGTTTGCCAAAGGAATCGAGACCCACAGGTTGAGAACCACTGCTTTGGGCCATTTTACTCTTCTCCCTACAACCCGTGGTTTTTCCCTCCTCCTTCAGCTGCCAGTAATGATTTTTTTTATTAGATATTTTCTTTATTTACATTTCAAATGTTATCCCCTTTCCTAGTTTCCCCTCCCAAAATCCCCTATCCTCTCCCCCCTCCCCCTGCTCCCCAACCCACCCACTCCTGCTTCCTGGTCCTGGCATTACCCTATACTCCTGCTTCCTGGTCCTGGCATTACCCTATACTGGGGCATAGAACCTTCACAGGACCAAGGACCTCTCCTCCCATTGATGACCACTAGGCAATCCTCTGCTACATATGCAGCTAGAGCCATGAATCCCGCCATGTGTACTCTTTGATTGGTGGTTTAATCCCAGGGAGCTCTGGGGCTAATGGTTAATTTATGTTGTTGTTCCTCCTATGGGGCTGCAAACCCCTTCAGCTCCTTAGATACTTTCTCTAGCTTCTTCATTGGGGACCCTGTGCTCCGTCTAATAGATGACTGTGTACATCCACCTCTTTATTAGTCAGGCACTGGCAGAGCCTCTCAGGAGACAGCTATATCAGGCTCCTTCAGCAAGCTCTTGTTGGCATCTGCAATAGTGTCTAGGTTTGGTGGTTGTTTATGGGATAGATCCCCAGGTATGGCAGTCTCTGCTCTGAACTTTGTCTCTGTAACTCCTTCCCTGGGTATTTTGTTCCCCCTTCTAAGAACTGATATGGTCAGAAAGAAGACCTGCAAAGGATGCCCAGCCCTTCTGCTGGCCCTGTGCAAAGTAACACTGACTGGGCTGTGGAGGGAGACTATGCACATGCCAAATGAGAGGCTGTGGTTGCAACCTCAGGAGAAAAAAAGGGGAGAAAAGCAGAGAGGGCTGTCCTTAGACTCACAGAGCAAACCAAAAGTCAAAAATACTGGTGTGGGTCTGGGGTGTAGCGCAGTGGAAGATCACTTCTTTGGTAGATGCAAGGCTCCTCTCTCTATGTCTCTGTCTCTCTGTCTCTCTGCATCTCTCTCTCTCTCTCTCTCTCTCTCTCTCTCTCTCTCTCTCTTCTCTCTCTCTCTCTCTCTCTCTCTCTCTCTCTCTCTCTCTCTCTCTCTCCTGTTCTTAGTTGACACATAGCTTATTACAAACTTATAGTTGATGATTCTTCCCTAGCTCCAGAAGCCTTTGAGTCTCAACCTTATTCATTCTTTTCTATTTCATAGTATGTCAAGAGTAGAACCCAAGGCCTACTGCCTGCCAGATAAGCACTCCACCACTGATCTACACCCCTAGCCCCTTTGTTTATTTTTAGATGACTCAGATTCTAAGACATATATATGCTATTAACATTATTAGAAAATATTGTGAAAACTTTATGTCTGTTGGACCTAATTGAGCTTCCAGATTTGTGCCACTTGCCTTCCCTAAAGCATCATTATAAAAATAAAGTTTAGTTACGTTAACTATAGCAGGATGTATTACTGACATTGCTGAAGACTGACATTGCGTTCCAGAGTTGGGAATAAAAGAGTATGGACTCAGTAACTTTTCCTCCACTCCTCTGATATTTGCTATTCAAATAACTTTAACATAATCAGAAATCTAATGTCAATAGGAGATTTCATTATCTACATTTTCAAGTGAAGAGGAGGAGGTGGAGGAGGAGGAGGAGGAGGAGGAGAAGAAGAAGAAGAAGAAGAAGAAGAAGAAGAAGAAGAAGAAGAAGAAGAAGAAGAAGAAGAAGAAGAAAGAAGAAGAGATTTTGTTATTAAACTATTCTGTCCCTTCTCTATCCTACCTTTTCCTGGTCACCTGCCTTCCTTACTGGTTAGAATCACTGTTCTCTTTACTGCTCTGGCCCCTACTTGCTCAACCTGAAAGCCTCAATTCTTTTTCTTCCCTCTTCTCAGTGTCCTCCAGAGATCACCAGAGAAAAGATAAGGAAGACTCTCGAGAGATGCCCCACAGTCCCTCAGGACCCGAGTCAGGTAATCTGCCTTTGGCCTTAGTGACCTCCTTTTCTGGGCGAGTATACCATCCACTTTCCTCCCTGACAGGCAGTTCAGTAACCCAACCCTTTCCTTCCTCCTTCAGTTGTCAAAGACAACTTAACATCCAAGACTAACAAGCAAGATGACTCAGGAGCATGGCCTCTGGGTTCCCCTGGCACCATGCATGGTGATGCTAGTTAAGGCTGACTTAACTCTTAGCAACCTTGCTTGGGATAGCTTAAGCTCATCTCCACTTTCCTACCAAACAGAAAAGAATTTGAGTCCTCTTGCTATGAGGCTCTTGCTCCCATCTCAGCCGAGCTTCCTGCCCCTCACCCAAGCTTGGGAGGTAGAGTTATGGAGAGGGCAAGGAAGCAGGACTGGAAAGATAGACTTATGGATCCACCAATCATAAAGTCACAAAGTCCCCTCACACCTGCTAGACTTAGACTCTAAATCATTACGGTGTCAACAAACAGAGGTGACTCCTCAGCCACAAGAGACTGTAGTGAGCTTCAAGAGAGAAGAGGACAAGGCAGGTCTGGACTGTGTGACCTTGCAACTGTGATGAAGTCACAACAATAGGTGATGCTCAAACAGCCCCAATAAAATGTAAGACAGGCAAACAGAAGCCCCATCTGTCCCGAGTGGTGGGTAATGTAGCTGATGTGGCTGGTTCTCCTTCCTTGACTTCACCCTGACTATGGGAATTGTCCTTCAGTGCTAGTCAGTTATACATTGTACAGAAAACTAAAATATATGATATTAAAATGATATGAAAGCCAGGCGTGGTGGGGCGCACCTTTAATTCCAGCACTCGGGAGGCAGAAGCAGGCGGATTTCTGAGTTCAAGGCCAGCCTGGTCTACAAAATGAGTTCCAGGACAGCCAGAGCTACACAGAGAAACCCTGTCTTGAAAAACCAAAAAAATTTTTTAAATTAAAAAAAAAAACCAAAAAAATAAAAAATAATAAAATGATATGTAAAGAAAGGAATGACTTCAAAAGTCTGTAGAAAGTTTACAATGTACCTCAGTTACCTAACCCTAAAGAAGCCAGAATTTAAGACGACTTTCAAAACAGACAGTTTTAAGGAGATGGACCTTTGTATCTGTTATGGTTTCAAGCCCCTGTTTTTCTTATTGCATCAAAGCAAGCCAAATTTCGTGATGTATCTGCTGTTAGCAGGTGCATAGGTAACAATAACAAGATGGTCAGGGCTGGAGAGGTGGCTCAGTGCCTAAGAGCAGTGACTGTTCTTTCATAGGATCTGAGTTCAATTCCTACCACCTATATGGTAGCTCGCAACCATCTGTAACTCTAATCACAAGGTATCTGATACCCTCTTCTAGCCTTTGCAGGAGCCAAGCATACATGTGGTGCACAGACACACATGCAGGCATAACACACACTTTAAAAATGATAACAAGGGGGTCAGATCTAGGTGGAACCCTACGGGCTGGCAGACCCCTGCCTTCTCTCCCTGCTATCCAATTTCTCCAGCTGACTTTCCTCTGCATTTTCTCTTCGGTCCATGCTCACCTCTGATGTGAATTCCGTTTCTTTTGCTAGTGGTAAAAGATGACTCTCCAGCAGCAAATGACCTGGAAATGGCCAGGGAAGTACCCTGCACACCTGCAAACAAGAAAGGTACAGACATCCTTTCCCATGTGACGCTTCCTGTTCTTCTAGCTATAGCACATCCTAGCATCCATGATGCGAGCATCCATTGTGTGTCTGCAATCACATGGCGTCTCCTCATTTTCTTCTCACTCCGCCTTCCTCAAAGGCTTTGCAAAAATTATAGGTAACAAGAAGGCACTTAGACATATTGAACCAAGCATTGCTCAAATTCACTGAACTCCCATCCACAACTGCTTGGTGTGACTGGTACACTAGCCTCCCCCAGAATGAAAATGCTTCCTGGTAAATCATAGGCAGGCAACATCCATTATCTGTCACTTAAACCTCATGGTGGCAAGCAGGTTGGATGTCCACCTGACTACCTATTCCCACCTCGCCTTTGGCGCTCTCCCATCTTCTACTCTGAGATGTCACCAGTCAATTAAAATGTGTCATTGGTCTGGCAAATGGCTCACTAGCTCGAGGTCCTTGCCACCAAGCCTGGTGACCTGCATTTGATCCCTGAAACCCATATGGTGGAAGAACAGACCCAACTCACAAGTTGTTTCTTGGCCTCTCCATGTGTACCATGGAACATATGCCCAACCTCCACATACTGATAAATGTCATAATTATGATAATGATAATAATGATAAAAACACTGTGACCTTTCTGATACTGTCATCCATTGGTTTCCCCATTGCTTCCTGGAAGCCTTCCAAGTCCGTTTTCTCCCACCTCGGTTCTTTCCATGGTCCTGGATGCTTTCAAGTGCTGGGATAGCAGGCAAACGATCCAATACTCCAGCTGCTCAAGTCTTTATCTCCTCATGTCTGGTTCTTGTTTTCCCTTCACAAATTCTTGGTTTCTCATGCCCAGAAGTCATCCTTAGGCTCTACCATTATCTGTTCCCTAGCTTAATTTCCCAAGAACTGATTCAAAGAATTCTCATTTTAACACTTGTCCTTGAAGCTTGCTCCTTCTAGTTCAAAACTCTGATCTCTTCTTCCTTCCCAGCTGGTCATTTAAAAAGGTTAGGGTTGAGATCAGAGAGATAACTCGGAGTTAAATCATACACATATACACACGTGCAAGTGCACAATTAACAGACAAAAACATAGTTGAATTCTTTAAATAAAAAAGACTGACAGCTCTATGTGACTATAAAAGACTTTGTTTTGTTTTCTTCTTAGCAAGAAGAAAAAAACGTCCGAACTGGTCAAATTCCAAAAGAAGACGGCAGAAAAAAAAGCCCCGTCAAGATGAGATGATGGGTAAGGGGATGCTGGAGGAGACTCCAGCAAGGGGGTACAGGAGGAGGCTTCAGCAAAGGCTGTAGATCTGATGGAGTTCGTTCTGAACTCACTGGATAGGCAGGCACACAAGAGTTCTGGTCAGCACAGCGAACTGGCTTTAAATTTCACCAGACCTGTTTTGCCACTGAGTAAATGGTGAACTGGAACATGTTGGAATCCTGTTCTGAGGTTACACAGCCCAAGGTGAAGGGTGCAGAGTGTCAGGTTTCCTCTTTATTTATACACACTAGGATGGCAACCATCCTTCCTAACTAAAGGGAGAGTAAATAAACTTTGCTACTTTGAGATAAGGTGCAGAAGAGCCTGGGTCCTAGCCCTGAGAGGCAGTTCAGAGGAAAAGCCCCCAGAAAAGCTTCAGAAAGGTGTTCTCATGCCAGTGGATGCAGCTGTCCTTGGGGAGGCAGCTTCCAAAGTCCCGAGAGGAAAAAGTGCTGTGTCCTCCCCTCCTCAGTGAAGGCCACTCATCCATCCACCAGTCCTGTCCACTGCAGAGCCTCTGGGCCTCTGCCACCCCTCGCCCAGAAGCTGTCTTCACGACAGGCATAGGGCTGTCCCCTGCGATGCTTTAGAGGTGCCCAGTGGCCTTCGGGTGTTGCCTGTCTGAACATGGGTGCTACATGGAAGTCCCTTCCTCACTGCCTGAAGAATCCCAGGCCTGTGCCTCATGGTTTACGAGTCTTAGAAACAGGAATCAGAATCTGCCCTGATCCCGAATCCCTCCATATTTATTTATTTGGTTAAATCTTTGTTTGTTTGGTTGGTTTGGTTTTGGTATGGTTTGGTTTTTCTTTGTGTGCCCTTGGATGTCCTGGAACTAGCTCTGTAAACCAGGCTGGCCTCAAGAAATCAAAACTCATGGATACGTGCCTGCCTCTGCCTCTCAAGTGCCAGGATTAAATGTGTGCACCAGCACTGCCCAGCTACCTGGTTAATTCTTATAAGAGCTCCCTGGGGTGGGAACTTATGGTGATGTGGGGGGAGAAAGCATGGTGCACATAAGAGAAAACAGCAAAAGTGAGGTACATTCACCTGGAAGGGGGGCTGGGATGGGGAGCCTATGAAGGAAGGAAGGAGTGTTCCAGGAACCTCCATTTCAACCACACATGAGTCGTCTCAGCAGGAGTGGCCTCACCTGGACATGGAGTTCAAGAGAAGCTCAAGGCAGTGAGCAGGAGGACTTTGTGGAAAGATGACTCATCTACGAACGTGAAGGAGGTGACCAAGACACAGAGAACAAGGATGAGGCGTGCCCAGACATCCAATTCACAAGGTAAGGCTGAGGGTGGCACCTGCCATTGGAAAGGCTCAGCCTGGGCAAATCTCTCAGAGCTGGTGCAGGGGTCGGGGGATACATGACCTCCGTGTTAGCAGAGAGATTTTCAGAGAGAACAGGCGAGGGGCAAAGAGAGGCAACGAATGGACAAGGAGTTTTTGATAAAGAAACAGCCACAGGTCACCTCAGTTGAGACCTAAGAAAGAGGGTGTCAACCCTTTAGATTTAACAATCTTAAAGATTACTAAGAACTTCCCAAGGTCTACATCTGTGTTGTTTATGTCTACCTGTTTCTCCATTATTCATAGTTAAAAAAAAACATAATTTAAAAAAAATCTTTGTTTAAAGTGAAATAATTTGGTCAAGGAAGCATGTGAGAGAAAATTATTTCTGAAGCAAAAACAAACTTAGAAGACGGGTGTCCGTGCAAGCTCCTGCAGTTCTCAGTGATGTCGGGCTCTGTGAGAAACAGGTAGATGCTTAGAGCTGCGTCTGAACTCACGCACCTGACTGTGGCTGTGGCTGAGGATGGGGAGAGGATCTCGCCGCACATGGAACTCCAGTCCTTTGCAAGGGCACTGCATGCTCTTAACCAGCCCCATCATCTGTCAGCTAGACTCTGAATCCTTATCTCTGGTACTGTTGTTCTCTGCTAAAATAAACTGTTACGCCAGCTGCGTGTGGTAGCCTGTGCCTATAATCCCAGCACTTAGGAGGCAAAGGTGGGTAGATCTCTTTGTGTCCAATCTCTTTGATCTTTCTTTCTTTCTTTCTTTCTTTCTTTCTTTCTTTCTTTCTTTCTTTCTTTCTTTCTTTCTTTCTTTCTTTCTTTTTTGGGTTTTTTTTTTTTGATACAGTGGTTTGTTTTGTTTGTTTGTTTGCTATGTACCCCTAGCTGGCTTCAAACTCACTATATAAATCAGCCTGGCTTCAAATTCAGAAAGATAAGATACACTTGCCTCTGCCTACCAAGTACTCAGATTCAACGTGTGACCCTCCACATCTGGCTCTCCATCTTGGACAGGTCTTCTACTCATATAAGACTTTATAATGTCTCAGACATTTGGAAAGTGTTGAACTATATTGTGAGCTAGCAACACAGGTACATACATATTCTTGGGACAACTATGTAATTTGGAGACGTGACAGAAGTGTTCTTTCTATTCTGAACTTTCCACTTTCCCACCCTCGGGAGAGGAGGCAACTTGGAGTCTGCAATCCTCAGCTCTGAAGTATGTGAGGCCCTTCGAGGGTTGGGAGACTCCTCACAGAGTGTCCACGGACAAAGAACAGTGTTTCTTTCTTCTTCTTTCTTTTAGAGATCAGCAAAGAGGCATCAAAAACAAGTGGTAGAAAGAGGCCCAGCACAGCACGAAGAACCACACAAGGTAAGGATGGGGCACTGTGGGTCTCAAGATGCAGCCAGCGGGGACCCACAGTCAGAGCAGCCAGGCTGCTCTAAGCCAGACTTCCACTGCCCTAAAGAGCCCTTTGGATATTTCTTTTCTCACCACAACCTTCTCATGATAGCTTAAGACTACTTATATATAGACATGCATGGACTGGACTATGTGTGTGGTGTTACTCATCTTTCCCCCCTCCTATAAAAATATAATGTTTGACCACTGAGGACAGTATCGCCACTGCTGAGAATCTGTGTTCGAGAATATTGCTCACCCTACACTGAAAATCTCCAGCTTATGAATCAGGGTTGTTTCTAGAAATCCAGGCTCTTCCCAGACGGCTCAAAGGTTAAGGAGCACTGGCTGCTCTTCCAGAGGACCCAGGTTTTGATTCCCAGCATCCACATGGTGGCTCAAAATGATCTTTTAACTCCAGCTCAAGGAGATCCAATGACTTCTAGCCTCCGGGAGCACCAGGCATGATCGTGGTACACAGCTATACATGCAAGCAAAACAAAACACCCATATACAGACAAAACTATGCATAGGCAACCCGCACTGTTACGAAAGGACTCATGGGCCAAAGGGTGCGTATGTAGGTCAGAGGATGAGTATTATGGAGAGCAGAGGATGAGTTTTGTGGAGTTCAGGCTCCTAGAATGAGATTCAGGGTGCCAGGCTTACATAGCAAGCCCCATTACTCGAGGAGCCAACTCTTGATCCCACCACACATTTCTGGCACACAAAAACTACTGCTTGCTTTAAGAAATGAGCTCTGGAATCTTCTGTTTCTCCCCCACAGTCTCTCTCCTCCCTTTCCCCTCCCTCTGTTGTCGTCTTCTTCTTCTTCTTCTTCTTCTTCTTCTTCTTCTTCTTCTTCTTCTTCTTCTTCTTCTTCTTCTTCTTCTTCTTCTTCTTCTTCTTCTCCTCCTCCTCCTCCTCCTCCTCCTCCTCCTCCTCCTCCTCCTCCTCCTCCTCCTCTTCCTCCCTCTCCTCTTCCTCCTCCTCCCTTTCCCCTTTCTCCCTCTTCCTCCTCTCTCGTCCTCCTCCTCTTCCTCCTTTTCTTCTTTATTCTTTTATTTTTATTTAAACAGCCCAGGTTCTGCAAATCACTGGAGATGCTCTTCTATGTTCCATGCCTTTGTGGAACAAGGATACTCTCCCAGCCCCCAGTAGCAGAGAGCACCTCACTGCTTTGCAAATTCCAGTCCTTCTGGTTGGTTTCTCTTAGTCAGCACTATAACTGCCACTGTGTGCTCCCACCACCACCACCACCTCTTCCTCATAGTCACCCAGAAGAAATCCTATCTTCCTGCTCCCTCTGTGTTCCACACCCATAGGTACCACCTTAAATAAGTATTGCTTTCACAAGGAAATCCCCCCCAACTCCCAACCCTCCTCCCCCCTCCTCCCCCTTCTCACCCCTCCCACTCCACCCCCACCCCCACCCGCCCCAGTCCAGGGGCAGGAGCATAGATAGGTCTCCAGATGTGGCTTGCCCCAGGGACTTCTCTTCAAGGCTCTTTCAGACTTTTGGGCAATTGTCTGTGTGCCTTCTGTTTACTTTGTGGGTGGCACTGGAGGTCAGAAGTGGATCAGTCTTGTTTTCTGTTTTGTGTCTGGCTACCTTGTGCCTCTGTTTATACCTAAACAACTAACAAATCAGGACAGTGGCCAGGACACTATGAATGCCCATACCAGGGCCTATGCTTCCCTCTGCTGGACGGTCCTTGTACTGCGCATTGCGTGGATTGTTTCTCTGGGACCTTATGCAGAGGCTTGATTGGACGGGGTAAATCCATGATGCCCTTGCCCATCATGCTGTCATTTGATTGTCATGATGGAACTCAAGAAAAAGCAAAAGAAAAATTGACTCAGAGGAGCTAAAATCCACTTAGGTGCTTCTGAATGCCTTTTTTTTCCTTTCCAATGAAAAAGCGAATATTCCCAGATGCCTCTTTAGTCTTTTTTAATGAAACACTTAAGGAAGCAGGAGCCCAGATCCATGCTGACTGTTGTCCTCCTACAGCTTCCCCTGACTTCCAGCACATGCCCCTCCCATATTCATATCTCACTGAATCCAGTTGATTCTGGGTGTGGAGCCATCTGCTGGAGCACGGGCAACCTAGGAGGTACCACACACCCCATCAGCTGGCAAGTTCCTACTGCAGAAACGATACAGAGATAGCTCTGATCTGTCTGCATCCCAGGGCCAGCTCCCTGTCACTGTCAGGGTTCCTCACTCTCCCCATGTCTGAGCCACTCACCCCATCTATTAAGTGGATGATGCTTGCCTTCTTTTTGTTGGAATGAATGATGCAATTCTTGATGGTCTTGATCTGTCTGGGACGTCTCCAGCCACCCTACTTCAGCCCTTCCCCCTCACCCAGGCCCTTGGTCCACGGGTCATGCCTGGACATGCCACCTTCTCAGGTGTAGCCATCACCTTAGCATTTCCCCCTGTGTTCTGGAAGCATCCACAAGCTGCTCTTTGGATTGCTAATTAGGTTTTTTCCATCCCATCTCTCCCCTTCCTTATCAGGCTTCCTCCATAGAAGCTCCTTCACATAAGGAAATTGTTTTTTATCTTTAATTGCTTACTTACAGGCTCCCGGCTGTTTGCTCACGCTAATGAGGGCCTACACCAGCTGTTGCAGCTCCTTAGACTAGGGCTGGCTATTGCTGAGGAGTCACACACAGGCTGCCCCTCAGGCTCCATCTTGTACTGAAATGGGCAAAGGAGACTAGGCCAAGCACCAGTGAGAACTCACCAGCAGACTGCCCTTTCTGGTCAGGTTCATGGCTTTAGAAGTCCTCAGAACTAAAGGCCCATTGCATTTGGGATACATGGGGTACCTGCAACAGGCAAAAGAGGGGGTGATGCTCGTGGCCTGACCCTGCATGTGAACTTGCTGCTCACAGCACCCCAAGCCCCCACTGCCCCTTTATCTGTTGCAAGCATATTCAGGACATCCGACTTCTTTACTTACTATAGAGAATTAGCAAAGATGTTTCCATGGAGACAGAGAACCATAGATCCCCACACTGTGCTAATCTGCCCACCCCACGGGGTTTATAACAGTAGTTCAGGGTTCCCTGTGACTCTGCTTCTCCCTCAAATTAGGATCTGATAGCAGCAAACCTCCTACTCAAATCGGGTAACAGCACTGCAACCTCATCGGTCCTTCTAGGAAACCACAGAGCCAAGAGTCTGCCTCTGGCTCCAGATTCTCATCTACTGTACTGTTTTTGAAAGGATACTGGAGATGGGTGATGGGACAAACCAGTCCACATGCTAGCCTGAATGCCAGCCTGGCTCCTTCTAAGCTGGGCATCCTTTGGGGCTCTTTAGATCCATGCCCTTCGGTCCTGGAAGCTCCTCCTCCCACAGCATAACACTCCTGGCTCCATCTTCCCAAAGTAATTAATTAATTGATGTTCTTCTCTTACACCAACCTCAAACTCAACACTCATTTACAGCACTTTCCTCTGTCTCCAAGAGACAGCCCTGCATGAACTCTCCCTGAGGGGAAGGAAGCAGGAACTACCAAGAGCTATTTTTAAAACCCTTTCACAAATGTTTCAATTGACTCTTAGCTTGAGATCCCTGCTCTGAGCTTCCGAGCTGCCAAATCTTTCCTGGTGCAAGTGGCAGACTTGTCCTGAAGTTGGGCTGTCTGCAGGTGATGACCTTGGACCTCATCTCTCAGTGCAGGTCACTTCACTTATCTGAGTCTGTTTGCTCTCCCAGTTCCAGAGAAGACCAAGAATGACGCTGTGGATTTCTCTCCCACACTCCCTGTGACCTGTGGTAAGGCCAAAGGGACTTTGTTCCAAGAGAAACTGAAGCAAGGTGAGTGCCTGCTCTTCTGATGCTCTGGTCCCGGGATGATGGGTAGGCTGGAAGGGAAGAGTGTGCCAGTTGAGTAACTTGTCAAGAAACAGACCCTGCTAGCCAGGCTGTAAGAGGGAAAAAAAACAAAAGCTACAACAAAAAGACTTCCCAAGAAGTTTCCAGACTTTTCCGTGGAGATGCATCTGGAAACCACATGAGCCGTCTGTCTGTGAGCCCTCTGAACTAGACACTGTCCTTGCTACAAGAATCTGCCCCACTCCCTCGGTGGCCTGTAGGGATTATGGTCCCCTGAAGCTAAGAGAGGGAGCCTCTTCTTTCACCCCAGAGGAATCCCCTCTTGCTCTGGGACAGTGAAAAGCCATAGCAGGGAGACTCAAAGGTCTGTGGTAAAGTCACAGAGGATCCAGGTGGGTCCTGGAATGGCCTGTCTTTTTCTTACAGGAGCCTCAAAAAAGTGCATTCAGAATGAGGCAGGAGATTGGCTCACTGTAAAGGAATTTTTAAATGAAGGGGGAAGGGCCACATCAAAAGACTGGAAGGGCGTTATACGTTGTAACGGGGAGACATTAAGACATCTGGAGCAGGTATTGTAATGACCAAGGGTGATGGATTAATATCCTGGAAGAGTGGGTGGAAATTCAATAGCAAAAATGTAGATAAATTCCCATTTTGACTCAACAGCATGACTTACAAAGAGCCAGATGTTCAAGCAGAAAACATTGTAGATGGCAAAGTTAGAACCACAGATAGATGCACATGATGAAGACCTAGTGCAAGCAGAATATGCTGAGAGTAATGGAGGCCAAGGTTGCTGTGATCAAGTAAGATTTAAGAAGCTTAGCCGGGCATGGTGGCACAAGCCTTTAATCTCAGCACTTGGGAGGCAGAGGCAGATGGATTTCTGAATTTGAAGCCAGCCTGGTCTACAGAGTAAGTTCCAGGACAGCCAGGGCTACACAGAGAAACCCTGTCTCAAAAAACCGAAAAAAACAAACAAACAAACAAACAAAAAAGCTTTAAGAAGCTTAGCCTGGTGAGTTTGAGTAGGGATTGGAAGGAAACCAGCTGCAGCCAAAGAATTCTTTGTGTCCTCAGTCTGATAAGACTTTATTGAAAGCCTGGTTCATATGGAACGTGTGAGATATTTTCAGCCACTTCAACTGTAGCAATCTCCCTTCTACACCTTGTGACACTCTCTTTCTAACTTGTAACAGTTGCAGAAGGCATGAGTCATTGCAATTCCTAGACATAGCCTCCCCATAATATGCAAACCATTATCACAAGGTGCCGCCCAGTGTTCGTTTCCTCCTCTGGGTATCCAGGCTCATTACACACCAACTAAACGGGGGCAGGTGGGTGCAATACAGGATCTTGGTTGATGGTGAGAGCACAAGAAACAAACAGCCTTCTCAGGAGACAGCTCCTTTAATTGGAGCAGAAGAAAGACCATTTATATCTTTGGGGAATGGGTAGAGGCTTTTGAGGGGAATAGACATCATTGACCAGAGCCAGGGTTCTGGGAATGCCTTATTTGCGTGAAGAGGAATCCCAGGTGCTTGCCAAATGTGACCTTATAAGGAGAGAGGAAGTTGAACCTGTAACCTGGCTGCCAGGCTAAAGGGCCACCTCAGGGTTGGCAGAGGTTGGGAGTGTAAGGCTCCATGGACCTGGACGTGCAGGCCCAGGGCAGGAAAGGTACAGTCCTATTCCTGCTGGTCTCAAAATGAGATTTTGGGGGTTTGGATATACCTTGACTTCTGTCTTGACACACACACACACCTGCCCCAGTTGCATGGCTCCCCAGCTCCACAATAGGGGCACCAGCAATATGGCACAGAGGCAAGCTTCAAATCTGAGTTTGATCACCAGAACCCAAGTAAATGTGGAAGGAGAAAACTGACTGCACAGAGTTGACCTCTGACCTCCATGTGTGACTGTGGCGAGTGCTCATTCCCATAGTAATAAATAAAGGGTTTGTTTGTTTGTTTTTTCTAAATACACACCAAACATCACAGGGATGACCATGTATGGGTTTTACCTGGAGAGGATGAACGGAAAAAGAAAATGGGGAAGGGACTGAGGAAGGAGAGCTTGGGCCTTAGGCCTAAGTAAAGGGGAGAGTTACCTTATCACTAAGGGGAAACTTAAAAGGGGAGTGGTTTGGGGAAGCTCGTTTCTCTTCCCACACCTAACTTGATATCTAGATACAGGTGTTTCCTAAAGGGGGGAAACATCAATATTCACAAGAGAAGAAACTCCCAGAATAATCTCACTTGTCAACCTCTTCTCTTTCAGAAAGGACTTTTGTTCTTTACCTCCAAGAGTAAACCTCAAAAGAAGGGTGCCTAGCAGATGAACTCCTGACCTGATATGTGCTCAGCTCCTGTGCTCGCTCGCACTCTGTCTCTGTCTCTCTGTCTCTCTCTGTCTCTCTCTATCTCTGTCTCTCTCTCTCTCTCTCTCTCTCTCTCTCTCTCTCTCTCTGTGTGTGTGTGTGTGTGTGTGTGTGTGTGTGTGTGTCTGAACTTTGCCTTTGAGCCTCTGAGTGTCCCAGCTCTGAGGTCCTTCGTAGTTGTGGTCCTCATCACAACTGACCCAGCACTGTGGTACACGCTCACGATGTCCTTGTTCACAGCTGACTTACAATGGCAAAGTGCATGAATACTAGACAGTAAAAATAAAGCTGTTGGTGTCTCTGTGCGTTTGAAAACTATCTTGATATTAAAATGGATATAAACTAAAGGTGTCCAAAGGAGACGGCTTTCGTGCAAGAAGTAAGCATGAGACCAAGTGTTGTTCAATGCCACACACTTAGTGCTTGTGGCAAGATGATCCAACCAAGCTTTGTCTGCAGAGACCCCCCCCCCTCCAGGGCAAAGGGCAATCACCTGGCAGAGTCACTGTCGTCAGCCTTCCTTACCCCTTAGGTGTGTTCTCCAGGCATAGTCCTACCCATAAGCTTCTTTCAAATGAGAACTTCTAGCAGAGATGGTGCTGTGTCTCCTTGGCTTGAGCCTTGGCCAGTTTCATTCAAAGTTTAAAGCAAAGATCCCCCCCCCCCCCCCCCCCCCCCGCCACCGTGTCACTTACAATGTAAACCAACCTTTATCATGCTGATTGAAAGACACTGAGGTCAAGAATGCTTAGTGTGCGGTCACTACCAAATTCCATTGATATTATAAAATATATTGATACTGGGTAAACTTTTAAGACACATATAAAAATCCCATAGCCATTGCTATGGCCTTGATGTTCCTTATCAAGACCTGTGTTGAAATTGAATCTCTATCATGAGTTAGTAGGAGAGAAGCTTAAGTCATGTACGGCAGTGGTTCTCACCCTGTGGGTCGAGAACCCTTTGGTTCTCAGGGGTCACCTAAAATCATCGGACACATCAGATATTTACATTACAATTCATAGAGGCAGCAAAGTTATAGTTATGAAGTAGCAATAAAAATAATTTTATGGTTGGGGGTCACCACAGCATGAGATACTGTGTTGAAGGGTTGCGGCATTAGGAAGGTTGAGACCCACTAACTTACACAGTATTTGGAGGTGAGACTCAGGAGGTTACGGAGCATAATGAGGCCATGAAGGTAGAGGTAGAGAGAGCCCTTGTCCGTTAGGACTGTGCCTGTGTAGGAAGAAGGGGTGAAGCCAGGTTGGCACCTCACACCTACCATCCCAGCCCTGACGAAGCTGTGGTCACAGACTCAGACCCTCATTCGTAAGTGTGAACAAACAACTAGAAACCTGCAAAGAATCAATAGGAAAAAAAAGAAAGAAATGCTGGGCAGTGGTGGTGCACGCCTTTAATCCCAGCACCTGGGAGACACAGGCAGGCGGATTTCTGAGTTCGAGGCCACCTGGTGTACAAAGTGAGTTCCAGGACAGCCAGGGCTATACAGAGAAAACCTGTCTCAAAAAAACAAAATACAAAAGAAAAGAAAAAAAAAGAAGAGGAAGGGAGGGGAGGGGAGGGGAGGGGAGGGGAGGGGAGACGAGAGGAGAGGAGAGGAGGGGAGAGGAGGGGAGAGGAGGGGAGAGGAGAGGAGAGGAGAGGAGAGGAGAGGAGAGGAGGGGAGGGGAAAGGAAAGGAAAGGAAAGGAAAGGAAAGGAAAGGAAAGGAAAGGAAAGGAGTGATTTCCTGACACGTAGAGCATATGGAAGATGGGAACAGAAGAATCAGTTCAAGCTCAGCCCTTCTCTACTCAATCCAGGACCCACCCAGCCCGGAGGATGATGCTCTCACTTAGAGATTGGGGCTCCCACTTTAATTAAATGAATCAAAATAACCCCTCACAGACACACCCAGAGGCACATAAGGCCTCACAGATGTACCTCATCTCCTAGGTGGCTACAACGCCTGTCAAGCTGGCAACATTAATCCTCACCAGGATGTAAGGTTTTCAGACATTGTTTCCTTTGCTCCCTTGTCCTGGAGGGGAAGGGGGGTCAGCACTTTCTTGACAGTAATGCTGACTGTTTATTAGCCTCTGCTTTGAAGAGAAGAGTTACGGCAAAGTCTGCTTAGATCCAACACAACTCAAATACCAGGTCTATGGCCACAACAAAAAACTTATTGTAATCAAGCATCTATTGATTGATCTGGGATACAGAACAGTGATCGGGAGCTGACCTGTGACCCCAAGCCAGAATGTTACAGAGCTTTTAAGCTTGAAATTCACACACATCTGTGCCAAGTGACAGTTACATTTCCCATCTATCAGGATTTAGGGAGAGGGGACTTTCAGAAACAGTCCATTGTGGTGGTCAGCTCCTGTTCTTTCCCCCTCTGCTTTAAGGATCTTCATGGAGCTGAGTGGCAGCCTTCAATACTTCCTCGTATATGACCATTAAAAAAATTACCAACACCCTATTTGGTATATTTGATGGACCTTACTGGAGCAGGAAAAATTTGAATAAACTTAAAGTGAGTATCCATAGGACTGACGATGGGATGGATTTGGAAGGTGAGAGATAAGACAAAGGCAGGCTGAAGCCCCGGGTCTGTGGCGTATGGAGCCTGTTATATAAAATGGAAGTTCCAAAGAAGGAGCAGAGTGTGATTGGAGGGTGGGTTGCAGAGGAGACGTGGCTGAGCATTAGAACCCGAGGAGCTAAGGAGAGGCGAGGCACATGAAGCTAAGGACACAGGTGGAAACTGCAGCAGGAGAGTGACTCTGATCATCTGGACAGACTGTAGCTAAGGATGGAAACCTGGGGAATTCCATCCGTTGCATGTGGAGGGGGAGAAGGACCTGGGAAGGAAAGTGGTCCAGCAGTCAGGTGATACAGCAAACCACCAAGACTGATGCAGAAGGACCGACTTCTCCTGAAGGCAGAAATGGCCCTGGGCACAGAACGGTTGGCCTTGTCACCTTGGCTACTTCCCTTCTCCAACTCACTCACCCAGCCCAGTCCTCAAGCATGTCTCATGGCTGTCCCTCAGATGGCCACAAGAAGGTAGGAATTCCTTCTGAACAGGTGTCCTAGTGCAACTCTCTAAACATACCCAGTCTATATAAGAAGTTAAAGCCCTAGAATGCTGCCCAAGACTGTAGAGCACTTACCTACCACTAGAGAGCACTGTGGGTCCCTCTTGACACTGGAAGCTAAAAGGAACTAGTGAGGCCTTTTAAGGGAACAGGAATCCTCTAGATGGCTGTCATCAAACACAAGTAACATGAGAGTCAAGCAAGAACAGAAGTAAGTCTATCAGAGAACTAAGAGTGGCAAAGAACAACAAGCCAAACGCTCTTGCTTAGGCACGTGTGTTGGAGGGCTCTTTATGCGGGCAAAAGGTCTCTTAGCTGTTGGCCACACGTTTCAAGCCTCCCAGCCAGTGTAATGAAGTGGCTGAGATGTGCTCTGTGTTGTGAGCTGGAAGAGACCTGTGTGGCCTCATTTCTTATTTAACCAGGTTGGGTCTGGTAGCAGGCCCAGGTTAAGTGTCCCACTGCTGGCTCAGACATGTCTGCTGGACCTTCCCATCTCCAAAAATGCTTCAGTTTACTTGGAGAAGCTCAAGAACAAGGATTCCAGGAGGAACCACAAATTACAGGGGGCTTTTGGAACTGATAGAGAAATTTTGATTGTACAGTGTTTCAGGACTGAATCTGACATTTTTTAAGATAGGTTCTCACTATGTAGCCCAGGCTGGCCTGGAGGTCCCTGAAATCCACCTCCCTCTGCCTCTCCACTGCTGGGAATGAAGGTGTGTGCTACCATTCATTCCCAGCCTGAGAAGTTCCTTGCTTTTTAAGGCTACTTAATATTCCACTGTGTGCTGTATGCTTATACAACACTTTGCTTAGCCATTCATCTGTCATGGATAATATTTTTTGATTAAAGGGGGACACACACATACCACAGTGTTCGTGTGGGCATCAGAGGACATTTCTCTTCATCTACCTTTATGTAGGCTCCGAGGACTAAACTCAGGCTGTCAGTTTTTTCAGCAAGCACCTTTGCCCACTGAGCTCTTTTGCCAGCCCTGTGGTGGATATTTGAGTTATTTCCTCTTAGAATTACTTCCTCTCCATATGACAGACTACCTGGCAAGAAGCAACTTAAGACAGGAAGGATTTATTCTGACTCACAGTTCAAAGGTAATCAAGGCAGAAAAGGAAGAGTGGAAGACACCAACCCCAGCTATGGTGGTAGGAATATGGGGCCATTTGTTCACATCTTACTGATCCAAGAAAGCAGAGACACAGGAAGTGGGGTCAGACTATGAACCTCAAGGCTCATCCCCCAGTGACTCACTTCCTCCAGCTAGGTTCTACCTCCCAAAGGTTCCATAACATCCCAAAACACCACAATCAACTGGAGATCCAGTGTTCAAAGCCTTTGGCATGAGCCACTGGCAGACATTTTACAACCAAATAATAGCATGCTGTCATGGCTTCCATAGGTATATGGTCATCTGATAATGCAAATGCATCCAGCCCAAGTTTTAAAATTCCCAGTGTCCTAACAGTTTAAACATTACCCAAATAGTCCAAAGTCTCTTCTGAGACTAAAGTCAATCTCTTATGTTAATCCCTATTAAATCAAAAGGGGTATCCACTTCTTTCCAGCATACAATGGCACAGAACACACAGTTCCATTACTAAAGGAAGGAATAAGCACAGTCAGGAAATATCAAACCAAATTAAGACTGAAATCTAACAGGGCAAATGCAAAAACACCCTGTGGCTCCACGTTCCGCATTTGGGACTGATGACCTCATCTGTGCTCCCGTACGTAGGCTTGATTAGCCCTGGCCCTCCAGCTCTGTTGCCCGAAGCCATTGTAGTTCCTCTCGTGGGCCATTTCCACCCAGTGACTACAGCTTGCCTTGGCAAACTTCCTGGATTTCTGATCTCCATTGTAATATAGGCTTCACCGTTACAGCTTCATGCACAGCAGACTCGGATATCCCATGAAGAGAATATGGCCTGGTGTTAGTGTGTAAAGGAATGTGTTAGGGGTTTCTTTTTTTTTTTAATAATTTTTATTAGGTATTTTCCTCATTTACATTTCCAATGCTATCCCAAAAGTCCCCCATATCCTCCCCCCCCACACACACACTCCCCTACCCACCCACTCCCAATTTTTGGCCCTGGCATTCCCCTGCATATAAAGTTTGCAAGTCCAATGGGCCGCTCTTTCCATTGATGGCCGACTAGGCCATCTTTTGATACATATGCAGATAGAGTCAAGTGCTCCGGGGTACTGGTTTGTTCATAATGTTGTTAGGGGTTTCTGTTGTCATGGTTGTTGTTGTTTTCAGAATGTGTCTTGCCTTCTGGAGGGTGAGAGGTAGGTTTTGGGTTTTGGTTTGTTTGGATTTTTTAAGACAGGGTTTCTTTATGTGGCCTTAATTATCCTGGAACTTGCTCTGTAGACCAGGCTGGCCTCGAACTCAGAGACCCACCGGTGCTGGGATTAAAGGTGTTCACCTCACTGCCGGGCTGAGAGACTTCTTTTTACAAGAAGCTTTAGATTCTGTTTGCAGATGTAAGATGACTCTGTGCCTGGCTGGAAGTATGAACAGTACCATCTGCTTAACCCTGACTACACAACACAGATGATAAATTACTTACTCCTGGGTATAGAGAAGGTCCTATCTATAAACTTGTTAGAGTGATCTGGGACTGTATGTAGATTCCTATAAGCAAATTAAAATCATATCAGAAAAACCAAACCAAAGATACCAGTCTGAGAAAGCACATGGCTCCCTCATCTATGCCCTTTAAAGAGAACACCTGGCACTGTGATGGTGATGGTCCCCACCAACCTATCATCTGACCACTCCGTAGGTGCATCGAGGGTCTAATGGGTGAAGAATTCCTGAAGTCCCAATGCCTTCGATTCAGCCTGGTCCCCACAGATTACTCAAGTTGCCATCTACGATCCTCTTATTGATCCATCTTGCGCTGCCATCCAGTGCAATTGCTCATCCATTCATCTGGACCCAGTCTTGCCTTTTAGACTCTGCAGTGGAACTCAACTCTACAGCTCAACCATGACCCTGCAGTCAAATCCAACCATGACTTCAGTGCCTGTCCAGAGGGCTCAGGGTCCTTTGTTATCTCACCCTACAGACTCCTATGACTTCCCAGCTGTCTCCCAACTCTGGCTTGTCAAGTGTTTGCCACCTTAACTCTTGGTAGCTAGCCTGTAATATATAGATATAGGGATAGAGGTAGATAGAGATATGTTACATATGACTTATGTTGTTAGTAAGTTATAAACTTATGTTTAATGTATCAGCTAAGAGTTAGTAATTATGTTGGAATGGCCTGTTTGCCTTGGCCAGGGTCATTAAGGAAAGCGGAGCTATCTGACAGATGACTACCAGTGAAACCACTGCTTGTGGATTTGTTATTATTCAATAAAATGTTTTAGAAAGACATAAATACGTTTACCTCTGTTTGTGACACAGCACGCACACGACACCCTGCTACGCATTGCTTGGCTCCAGTGGCCTCCTGGAACCGTGTTGCAAGCTTTCATGACTCCCTCACTCTGGCATTTTGAACCTTGCAACATCAGTACCATGCAGATGGTACCCAGCTGCTGTCAGCTCAAGATGCGGCCTGTCCCCCTCGAACAACTACCACAGCCTTTCTGTGACTTCATAGCTGAACTAAAAAGACACTTACTTAGTTAAGCAGCCATTTTTCAACAGGGCTCCCTTGAGGCTCTGTCATTGTTAGACGCGCTCTCATTGCAAATGAATTTACACTGCTATCTTCTGGAGCTTTCCATGAGTGGGTTCTTGCCCTCAAAGCACCTTTCCTGTTGTCCTTGTGCAAAGTCGGAGGTTATCTCTTTAATGTTGCTAATCTTTTAACAATTGCATGCACTTTACCTACACCTGCTCTGTCCCCAACGTTAACAAGCGTCGGGGCCCTTTGCTCATCAAACTTCATATTAGTGTCACAACTTCAAGCAGTTTATAGTCCTTCTCTCCAAATTACACATTTTGCCTGTCTTCTCACCTTCCCTCACTGTAAATCTGGGTAAATACAGTAGGCAGTAACCATTCTATAGCCCAGGTGATACACTGCCTTGAAATTTTCCTCACTAAACAAATTATTTTATTTTTATATTTTAAATATTTTAAATTTAAAATAAATGTAAATATTTTAACATTCAGTCTCACTCAAATTTTTAGAATGCAGGCAGACTCTATGCCAACTGTAACATAATTGACCGCTACCCCAGTTCCTGTTAGAGTCTTTCTGAAACTTCATGAACCTGGTTGACAGTCTCAACCTTAAATCTCCCACTAGAACAGCCCATTGAACTTTAGGGCTGCTCTAGCCTACAAGGCCAACTCTTTCTATTTCTCCCACAGAGCTCTTCCTAATGTCTATAAACCACCTGTCAAGTAATGACATCAGGGACTCACTTCCTAGTGTCTGGTTTCTGTGGTGACACACCTGACAAGAAGCAATGTAAAGGACACACATTTGCTTTGCCTCTTGGTTTGAGGGTACAGTGCATCACGGCAGGGTGCGCATGGCCCAGGGGCAGCTCATCACTGTAAATACTTGTTTACATCTCGGTGGATCAGAAAGTAATATTAAACTACAAACTGTAAGGTCCTGTGACCTGAAGTTAAAGCTGCACCTGTGTTAAGGATTCTATAATGGTGACTGACTGGTAGAATCTTCATGGGAATGAAGATCTGGAAAGTTTCAAGTCTAGGGAAAACTTATCTTAGACTATTTTATGCCCTCTTCAGAGCCACGCATCACCTACCTCTGTGGTTGACCTAGTAGCCCATGACTATAAGATTAAAACCCTTTTAGAATATACTAATAGTCCCCTAGCTTCCACCAACCCAAAGGGTAAGATTATCATCAGATAGAGGGGTCCCCCCACTTTGCTATAGCCACCTATCCAGCATTCCCACCAATGTATTAGAAAATTGCCTTCATTTATGATTTTATTTTCTTACCATAGAAATCATGAAACTGTTGCCACATTGGTACATGGCTTTTGGGGTAACCTAAGTCTGTGCTCCCAGGTTGTTCAATCATATTTTGCTCCAGACTAAACTATTTGATATTCCTCTTGAGATGAAAGGTGTGCTTTTTGCAACCAGCACCCTTCTCCTGGTGACTATTTCCCTCAGTCAGATCAACATCTCAGGGGTTACACAATACCCCACCAACTAGCATCCAAGTATTCCAGTACATGAGGCTGCAGGGAATACTAAATCTCTTGTCTATGGGGAATAATGCTTCAGTGGAGAGTTTGCTGAGATTTCTTTAATGTTCTGCTTCTGACTCTTTTGGATCTAGGTCCAGAAGTGAAATTGCTAAATCATTTTGGCAGTTCTAAGATTTATTTATTTATTTATTTATTTATTTATTTATTTATTTATTTATTTATTTATACACTGTAGCTGTCTTCAGACACTCCAGACGAGGGCATCAGATTTTTGTTACAGATGGTTGTGAGCTACCATGTGGTTGCTGGGATTTGAACTCGGGACCTTTGGAAGAGTAGTCGGTGCTCTTACCCGGCAAGCCATCTCACCAGCCCGAAAAATTAACTAGCGTACCACAATGGTTCCACTGGGGCACGATAATTTTTGTTTTTGTTTTTGTTTTGGTTTTGGTTTTGGTTTTGGTTTTTTCGAGACAGGGTTTCTCTGTGTAGCCCTGGCTGTCCTGGAACTCTCTCTGTAGACCAGGCTGGCCTTGAACTCAGAAATCTGCCTGCCTCTGCCTCCTAAGTGCTGGGATTAAAGGCATGTGCCACCATGCCCGGCTCAAGTTTTTAAAGGAAACTCCATGCTTCTTTCTATATTCTCACACATTTTACAATGCTACTAACAATGGACCAATGCTCCATTTTCTCTAAAACTTTGCCAACATGTTGTCTTCTATTTGGTTGGTTGGTTTTGGTAGTAGTCAACCTAATGGATATAATGTGATATCTTTGTGTCTAGTCACTCTCCAATAACACAAAGTCTTTTGGTCATTTTAACATCTAAAGAACAATCTCAGGGTGTGGCACATGGTCCCCTGAGCTACATTGTCTAGCTCTGGACTCACTCTTCGGTCCAGAGGAGTCTTGTGGGAAACCAAGAGAATCCTACTTCCCCGTGGAAACCTTCAAGAACCTCAAAACTAATGATCTTGGAACCCTGCCCAACCAATCCCATTCCAGTAAGAGTTGCCCACTATCCCAATTGATCCATCTGGGACAGCCTACAGAGGTGAGTTGTGCGCAGCTATCCTTCTACAACAAACCCTGGATATCCTAATGAAACTGAAGCACAAGAAGAGGACTTTAAATTCAATCTAATGAAGCTAATAAAAGCCTTTAAAGAAGACATGAATAAATTCCTTAAGGAAATACATGAAAATACATTCAAGCAAGTAAAAGCATTAAAAGAGGAAGCAAATAAACATAAAGAAATACAAGAAAATATAGTCAAACAGGTGAAGGATATGAATAAAACTGTCTCATAGAATGAGTTTGGCAACATGAGTTCAATATATTCTCAACTATGCAAAATATAAGGATGCAATATGAATTACATGAAGGGGGCTTCATGGACCTAAAAAACAGAGGCTGCTGCAGTGTGAGCCACCTTGTCAGAAAGATATTAAGGAAGGAAATAAGAAGATTTAGAGAGTGGTGATTTCATGGCAAGATCCCTCCAGCTAAGTTTATTGTTTGGACTACTAAGGCAGATTCCTGAATTCAAGGTTAGCCTGGGACAGAGCTAGTTGAAGCCCAGGAGTGGTGGGGATCCCACCCAGCTAGCTTATTGTCTTTACTTATAGCAAGCAGATATCTGAATTCATTTGCCATGTTTTGTTTTGTTTTTTAAGAATTTGCTGTTCTTTTATTAGAATCAAGTTGCTACAGTCATAAAATGCTGACTCGTGGGATAACCAAAAAAGAACCTCAAGAAAATGACTGGATTGATATGCAAATGAAAGACTGGGCTTTGGTCTGCAAGAGCTAAGCATCCTGGATGAGCTGTCTGGAGAGAAAACAGAGTTCTTTTAGAATTTTTTTCTAGCAGCTACCCAGAGAGAACTGCTTGGAGAGCAAATACAGGTCTTTTACAATCTTTTTCCTGCAAGAGAGAAAAAGAGAGCTGTCTCAGGCAGAGGAAACTGTCTCATGCAGAAAGCTGTCTTGAGCAGAAAGCTATCTTGAGCATACTACAGATCCAAGAGCTATCTACAGAGAGCTGTCTAGGGAGCCATCTTGAGCAGATTACAAGGCTAATCAGCTTGTACCCATGATTTGACTTTTAGTCATTTTTTTGGTTGGTGGTGAACACTCTCCTTCCTCAGAACCCTCTCCAAGTTGGGGTTGATCCTTAGCAGAACTCAAGAAGTTAGATACCAATAATCCAAATAACCCAATTAAAAAATGAGGTACAGAGCTAAATAGAGAATTTTCAACAAAGGAATCTTGAATGGCTGAAAAACACCTAAAGAAATGTTCAACATCCTTAGTCATCAGGGAAATGCAAATCAAAACAACTCTGAGATTCCACCTTACACCTATCAGAATGGCTAAGATCAAAAACTCAAAGAACAACACATGCTGACAAGGTTGTGGAGCAAGAGAAATACTCCTACACTGCTGGGGGAGGACAAACTTGTACAACCACTCTGGAAGTCAACTTGGCAGTTGCTCAGAAAATTGGGAATAGTTCTACCTCAAGACCCAGCTATACCACACCTGAGCATGTACCCAGAAGATGTGCCACCATCCCACAAGGACATTTGCTCAACTATGCTCAGCAGTTTTATTCATAATAAACAGAAACTGGAAACAACCCAGATTCCCTCAACTAAAGAATGGAGACAGAAAATGTGGCTCATTTACACGTGGACTACTACTCACCCATTAAAAACAAGAATATCAAGAATTTCTCACGCAAATGGATAGAACTTTAAAATATCATCCTAAGTGAGGTAACCCAGACACAAAAGGACATGCATAATATGTACTCACTTATAAGTGGATGTTAGCCATAGAGTACAGGATAACCATGCTATCTATAACCAACAGACCCAAAGAAGTCAAATAACAAGGAGGGTCCAAGGAAGGATGGTTGAATCTTTCTCAGAAGGGGAAACAAAATAGATATTGGACATTAATGGAAGGAGGGAACTGGTTGGAAAAGGGGATGGGAAGGGGAGAGGGCTGGTAGGTGGAGATCATACATGTGGAGAGCAGGGGAGAGAGAAGGAGATCAGAAATGGGAGTGGCCAATCTTTAGAACATGCCAGAGACCTGGGATAGGGGGCGGCCCCAGAGGGTCTAATGGGTGCAACTCTAGCTGAGATTTCTAGCAGTGAGGGATATGGATCCTGAAGTGGTCACTTCCTATAGCCAGGCAGGACTCCCACTGGAGAGATAAGGATAGCCACCCACCCAAAAGCCTTCGACTCAAAATGTGTCCTGCCTACAAAATATGCAGGGACAAAGATGGAGCAGAGACTGCAGGAATGTCCAACAATAACTGGCCCAACATGAGACCCATCCCATGAGCAAGAACCAGTCCCTCACACTATTAATGATACTTTGTTATGCTTGCAGACAGGAAGCTAGTATAACTGTCCTCTGAGAGGCTCCACACAGCAGACAATGGAAAGAGATGTAGAGACTCATACCCAAACATGAGATGGAGCTCAGGGAGGCTTACGGAAGAGTTAAGAGAAGGATTGAGGGACCCAAAGAATACAGGGACTCCACAGGAAGACCAACAGAGTCAACTAACCTGTACCTTCAGGGACTCCCAGAGACTGTACCACCAACCAAAGAGCAAGCACAGGCTGGACTTTGGCCCCTGCACATATGTAGTAGATGAACAGCTTGATCTTCATACAGGTCCCCCAAAACTGGAACAAAGGCTGTCCTTGAGTCTGTTGCCTGCCTGCCTGTGGATCCCGTGCCCCGAAATGAATGCCTTGTCTGGCCTCAGTGGGAGAGGATCCACCTAGTCACTCAGTGGCTTGATATGGGGGGGGGGTTATACCTTCCTCTTCTCAAAAGATAAGGAGAAGGTAGAATGAAATGGGGGAGGGAGGACTTGTGTGATGGGGTCCTGGGAGGACAGAAAGGGCGATATTAGTTTGTAAAATGAATAAATTTTAAAAAAAAGAAGAAGAAGAATCTCAGTTTAGTAAATATGAGAGATAGGATAATATCCCACACTCCCCAAAATGTGTCCTTTTTATAACAGTCAGAACTTAGGATTTATGACTTTCTTTTGATTTCTTACTACAAAAAAAGTCTTGAACTAGTAGGTGTTTGTTTGTTTGTTTGCTTGCTTTGGTAGTGCTTGAAGTCAAATCTAGGGCCCTAAGTATGCAACACATGTCTATCTGTGTTCTCAGCTCATGAGCATGTTACATGGCTATGTCAGCTATGTTAGGATAATTACATTATTAAGATTGCAGATGGTATTAAGCTTGGTAGCAGGTTTATTTCTCGTTATATTAGGTTGGTTTCATCATAGCATCTTGATACCTATCCTAGCTTGTTGCGATAATATTTTTTTCACATTGTGTAATGGTGTGTCTCTGTGTTTTCAATTGTTAATTCTGTAGGCCAAAGGACTAAATGCTGGCAGGATATTGGTTTTGTCATTTCTATGGCCCATCACCAGCCTTATATTTGTAAATACTTGTCCTTCCACACCTGCTCAGATAGCTGAAGTTCAGACAGCTCTCTATGCCTAGAGGCAATCTAGAAATGTACCAGAGATTGTCTCGATACTGATTAGTTGCAATAAAGATCTGACAGCCAGTAGTCAGAGAAGAAAATGGAGGGCAGAACTTGCAGGCAGAGAATGATTTAAGGGGAGATTCAAGCAGAGGTGGGAGATTCAAGAAGGACATGGAGGGAGCAGAAAAAAGTATAGAGCTAGCCATATGGTGGGTCACTGGCTAGTTAGGTTAAGTTTAGAGTAGCCAGGAGACTGTCCAAGTCAAAGGCCTAGCTTTAAACTATTATAGAAGCCTCCTTGTCATTATTTATCCCGCCTAGCAAGTCCCCATATACTGGCTATTTTTATGTCAAGTTGACACAAGCTCGAATCTTCAGAGAGGAGAAAATCTCATTTGAGAAAATGCCTCCATAAGATCAGGCTGCAGGTAAGTCTGTAGGGTATTTTCTTAATTAGTCATTGAAACGGAAAAGCCCAGCCCATTGTAGGTGGTGCCATCCCTGGTCTGGTGGTTTTAGGTTCTACGAGAAAACAGACTGAGCAAAGCCAAGAGGAGCAAGCCAGAAAGCAGCACCCCTCCATGCCACCTCCCCTGTATCCTCATAGCCTTTCTTTTCCACTACCTCTGGTGGGTGGAGGGCTAGAAGAGGGAGTTAAAGTATTTAAGAACCCATTTTAAAAGTAAGGTTTTGAAAAAAATTCTAAGCTACACATTTGTGTGTTGGGTAGGAAAATTGGTGCTTACTCATTCTTTCTTACAGAACTCAGTCAGAGTTCACCTCTCTGGTGAGTCCTCCAGGGTTGGAAGATGAGAAAAGACTGTCTGTAGCAAAGGCCAGTGTTTGTGGAGACTTACGGTTTTTCAGGAAAGTCAGTTATATCACAGGATGTTTTCCTGAAACAGACATGGTTGAAAGGATGTTTTGCTAAAGCAAGCACGTGAATGGATGTTTGATGAAGGACTCTTTACTAAATGACACCCATGTATTGGCTCATCTGACAGTGTGTTACTGAGCTCTGTTTGTTGTGACTCCATTAACAGAAATGCACCAAAAAACTTCTGCTTCTTGTCACTTCCTCGGACTCAGGCTGATGGGCATAGTGATGTCATCTGATACAGACTCACATGGAGTTTTGCTAAAACAGACTCACATGGTGAGTCTCATCTGTGTGAGGACTTGTGTTTGCTATCCTGACACCACTGAGCTGGACTGCTAGTATATTCGTGAAGTGTTTTCAAGTGGATGGAGCAGCCTCTGCTGATTCCTGTGAACTGAACTGCTGAGTTCCTGACAACGCAGATGGGATTTGCTCCAAAGAACTATTTCTAAACAGGTCCAACTCCCCTGTATTCTCATAACCTTTCTTTTCCACTACCTCTGGTGGGTGGAGGGCTAGAAGGGGGAGTTAAAGTATTTAAGAACCCATTTTAAAAGTAAGGTTTTGAAAAAATAAAGTCGAGCTACACGTTTGTGTGTTGGGTAGGAAAATTGGTGCTTACTCACTCTTTCTTACAGAACTCAATCAGAGTTCACCTCTCTGGATGCTTGCCTCTGGTAGATGGTTCTTACTCCACCTCCACCCTCTCCTTCAGCAGCGCCCTCTATAGTATCCTCCAACCTTTTATCAGAGAGCTCCTCACTTGGAGGCAGGAAGCCTTATGGCTCAGTCTTTTCCAATGTCCTCAAGGCCAGACCCGTCATCACATGGTCCTCTTATCTCTTAGGAATACTCTGGTGGTACAGGAGAGATACCTCAGTGATTAAGAGCACTGGCTATTCTTACAGAGAACCCAGGTTCAATTCCCAGCATCTACAGTACAACCATATATAACTGCAGTCCTATGGGATCCAATGTCCTCTCCTGGTCTCCTGGGTTACTGCACACACATGATGCATATATGCATGCAGCAAAATCACACACTAAATAATAAAAATAATTTTTTAAATAATTTCTCTCCACCAGTGTAAGTACATGTCATTACTTAGCTACCCAGCAGACATTCCCAGCCATAATCTTTGACCTTCTCAGAGGAAAAGAATAATTCAGGTTTCTAACTGTGGTTTGAATTTCTGAAACTTCTAAATGGCCAGAATTCACTCAGTATTCTCTTACAAGGATAAAAATGTCAACTTTTTCCCTCTTGCTTTTAAAGAGTTTCCAAGTTTGGTCTGACATCAGCTAGTGTCTGCTCCCAAGCTAAACAGAGTCAGCAAAGTCCCACACAATAGTGACATGGCTGCAGTTAGGGTAAATGGAACATGCATATGAGGTCTGGAATTTTTAGGTAAGTTGCATTTTCTTTTTTGAGTGACTTAATTTCTTAGGGATATTTGCAGTCCAACTTCTCTGACTATTTGTCCAACTTCCCACGCTTTCTGTCTCATTAACAGCACATCATGTGGGAAGGGTAGGTTTTACGGGTAACCCGGTTAGTTACAAGTGACTTTAACCACCACTTCCTCCCTCTCCTTCCTCTGTATCTTATCCAAGCTTAAATTTAGAGTATGAAGGATTTCACACCTCTCCCTATCCTTCCCCCCTCCCTCTCTCCCTCCCTCCTTTCTCTTTTCCCCTTCTCTGTCTTCCTGTTTGCATGGCAATTTCCTTGGCCTCCTTCCTTGGGGCCAATGAACTTGCCAAGGTAAACCTGCCCTTTTCAACTCTTAATTCGGTTTGAATTGGCTTATTCCATCTATGGAAAAAACCTATTTTTTGAAACTGTAAACAAGCCCCAATTAAATGTTTTCTTTTGTAAGAGTTGCCAGGGTCATAGTGTCTCCTCATAGCAATATAGTACTGACTAATACATTCACATACATGTACATATGTATATGTCCATGTATACATATATGAATGTATATGTTCAAATACAGTTTGCTGAGTCTTTATTGTTTGTGTGTATATGGTTTCAAGACTGACCTATTTGTTTGTTTGTTTATTTGTTTATTTTATTTTTTATTGATTTAGCTTTTCAAGACAGGATTTTTCTGTGTAAAATCCCTGGCTGTTCTAGAACTCACTTTGTAGACCAGGTTGATCCAGAGATATACAGGTTGTCTCTGTATTATAATAATGCTTATTTCTGAACTGGCAGAGATCCAGTTACAGTTGGGACTTTGAAATTGTTAAGCATCTCCTGTCTCAGTGTTTTGTAAATACTCCCTCTCTCACCTTCTGATTGTGTTATTAAAAAGCTGACCGACAAGAGCTGGAGAGGTGGACCAGTGTTTAAGAGCACTGACTACTCTTCCAGAAGTCCTGAATTCAATTCCCAGCAACCACATGGTGACTCCCAACTACCTGTAATGGGATCTGATGCCCTCTTCTGGTGTGTGTGAAGACAGTGACAGTGTACTCATATACATAAAATAAATAATTCTTTTTAAAAAAAGAAAAAGGAAAAAAAGCGAGTGGCCTATAGCAAAGGCAGATATTAGAAGGAAGAACGTCTGGGAAGAGATAAGAACTCTGGGAGAGAGACAACTGGCCACCTTCCTGGTGAGAGCACAGGGGTCTGCCCAGCCTGAGAGGTTTCTGCCTCAGGCTCCGGCGGGAGCCACTTTGGCTCCGGGACTCCAAGGAGGGCAGGCTGCACGAGTGAGGGTGTGGAATACAGAGGCCAGCAGTTTCTGGGACAGGCAAGAGCCACAGAACTTCTGAGGCGGTGCCATCTTTGGCTCCAGACAACCGGCCACCTTCCTGGTGAGAGCACAGGGGTCCGCCCGGCCCGAGAAGTTTCTGCCTCAGTCTCCGGCGGGAGCCACCTTGGTTCCTGGACTCCGCAGAGGGCAGGCTGCACGGGTGAGGGTGTGGAATACAGAGACCAGCAGTTTCTGGGACAGGCGAGAGCCACAGAGCTTCTGAGGCGGCACCATCTTCAGCTCCAGACAACCGACCACCTTCCTGGCCAAAGCAACACAGCTTCTGGGAAAGATCCTGTTTTAGGCCTTCATCTTCAGCCAGGAGGAGGTCCAAACACCAGATAACTGTGCACCTTCCCTGAAAGAGGAGAGCTTGCCTGCAGAGACTGCTCTGACCACTGAAACTCAGAGGAGAGAGCTAGTCTCCCATGTCTGCTGCTAGAGGGTAACAAAATCACCAGAGGAACAACCTCTAAAAAAAGACAACTATAACAACTAAATCCAGAAATTGCCAGATGGCGAAAGGTAAACGTAAGAATCCTACTAACAGAAACCAGGACCACTCACCATCATCAGAACCCAGAACGCACACTTCGCCCAGTCCAGGGCACCCTAACACACCTGAAAAGGTAGACCTGGATTTAAGAGCATATCACATGATGATGGTAGAGGACATAATGAAGGAATTTAATAACTCACTTAAAGAAATACAGGAGAACACTGCTAAAGAGTTACAAGTCCTTAAAGAAAAACAGGAAAACACAACCAAACAGGTAGAAGCCCTTATAGAAAAACAGGAAAACACATCCAAACAGGTGATGGAAATGAACAAAACCATACTAGACCTAAAAAGGGAAGTAGACACAATAAAAAAACCCAATGTGAGGCAACGCTGAAGATAGAAACCCTAGGAAAGAAATCTGGAACCATAGATGCCAGCATCAGCAACAGAATACAAGAGATGGAAGAGAGAATCTCAGGTGCAGAAGATTCCATAGAGAACATCGGCACAACAATCAAAGAAAATGGAAAATGCAAAAAGATCCTAACTCAAAACATCCAGGAAATCCAGGACACAATGAGAAGACCAAACCTACGGATAATAGGAGTGGATGAGAATGAAGATTTTCAACTCAAAGGACCAGCAAACATCTTCAACAAAATTATTGAAGAAAACTTCCCAAATCTAAAGAAAGAGATGCCCATGAACATACAAGAAGCCTACAGAACTCCAAATAGACTGGACCAGAAAAGAAATTCCTCCCGACACATAATAATCAGAACATCAAATGCACTAAATAAAGATAGAATACTAAAAGCAGTAAGGAAAAAAGGTCAAGTAACATATAAAGGCAAGCCTATCAGAATTACACCAGATTTTTCACCAGAGACTATGAAAGCCAGAAGAGCCTGGACAGATGTTATACAGACACTAAGAGAACACAAATTCCAGCCCAGGCTACTATACCCAGCCAAACTCTCAATTACCATAGATGGAGAAACCAAAGTATTCCACGACAAAACTAAATTCACCCATTATCTCTCCATGAATCCAGCCATTCAAAGGATAATAACAGAAAAAAACCAATACAAGGTCGGGAACCACGCCCTAGAAAAAACAAGAAGATAATCCCTCAACAAAACTAAAAGAAGACAGCCACAAGAACAGAATGCCAACTTTAACAACAAAAATAACAGGAAGCAACAATTACTTTTCCTTAATATCTCTTAATATCAATGGTCTCAACTCCCCAATAAAAAGACATAGACTAACAAACTGGCTACACAAACAAGACCCAACATTTTGCTGCTTACAGGAAACTCATCTTAGAGAAAAAGATAGACACTACCTCAGAATGAAAGGCTGGAAAACAATTTTCCAAGCAAATGGTATGAAGAAACAAGCTGGAGTAGCCATCCTAATATCTGATAAGATTGACTTCCAACCCAAAGTCATCAAAAAAGACAAGGAGGGGCACTTCATACTCATCAAAGGTAAAATTCTCCAAGAGGAACTCTCAATTCTGAATATCTATGCTCCAAATACAAGGGCAGCCACATTCATTAAAGAAACTTTAGTAAAGCTCAAAGCACACATTGCACCTCACACAATAATAGTGGGAGACTTCAACACACCACTTTCACCAATGGACAGATCATGGAAACAGAAACTAAACAGGGACACAGTGAAACTAACAGAAGTGATGAAACAAATGGACTTAACAGATATCTACAGAACATTTTATCCTAAAACAAAAGGATATACCTTCTTCTCAGCACCTCATGGCACCTTCTCTAAAAAATTGACCACATAATTGGTCACAAAACAAGCCTCAACATACACAAAAATATTGAAATTGTCCCATGCATCCTATCAGATCACCATGGACTAAGGCTGATCTTCAATAACAAAATAAATAATAGAAAGCCAACATTCACATGGAAACTGAACAACACTCTTCTCAATGATACCTTGGTCAAGGAAGGAATAAAGAAAGAAATTAAGGATTTTTGGAGTTTAATGAAAATGAAGCCACAACATTCCCAAACTTATGGGACACAATGAAAGCATTCCTAAGAGGAAAACTCATAGCTCTGAGTGCCTCCAAAAAGAAACTAGAGAGAGCACACATTAGCAGCTTGACAGCACACCTAAAAGGTCTAGAAGAAAAGGAAGCAAATTCACCCAAGAGGAGTAGAAGGCAGAAAATAATCAAACTCAGGGGTGAAATCAACCAAGTGGACACAAGAAGAACTATTCAAAGAATCAACCAATCAAGGAGCTGGTTCTTTGAGAAAATCAACAAGATAGATAAACCCTTAGCCAGTCTCACGAGAGGGCACAGGGAAAGCATCCTAATTAACAAAATCAGAAATGAAAAGGGAGACATAACAACAGATCCTGAAGAAATCCAAAACACCATCAGATCCTTCTACAAAAGGCTATACTCAACAAAACTGGAAAACCTGGATGAAATGGACAAGTTTCTAGACAGATACCAGGTACCAAAGCTAAATCAAGATCAGGTTAATGATCTCAACAGTCCTATATCCCCTAAAGAAATAGAAGCAGTCATTAATAGTCTCCCAGCCAAAAAAAGCCCAGGACCAGACAGGTTTAGTGCAGAGTTCTATCAGACCTTCAAAGAAGACCTAATTCCAGTTCTTCACAAACTATTCCACAAAATAGAAACGGAAGGTACTCTACCCAACTCATTCTATGAAGCCACAATTACTCTGATACCTAAACCACAAAAAGACCCAACAAAGATAGAGAACTTCAGACCAATTTCCCTTATGAATATCGATGCAAAAATCCTCAATAAAGTTCTTGCTAACCGAATCCAAGAACACATCAAAACAATCATCCATCCTGACCAAGTAGGTTTCATCCCAGGGATGCAGGGATGGTTCAATATACGGAAATCCATCAATGTAATCCAGTATATAAACAAACTCAAAGACAAAAACCACATGATCGTCTCGTTAGATGCTGAGAAAGCATTTGACAAAATCCAACATCCATTCATGATAAAAGTCTTGGAAAGATCAGGAATTCAAGGCCCATACCTAAACATGATAAAAGCAATCTACAGCAAACCAATGGCCAACATCAAAGTAAATGGTGAGAAGCTGGAAGCAATCCCACTAAAATCAGGGACTAGACAAGGCTGTCCACTCTCGCCCTACCTATTCAACATTGTACTTGAAGTCCTAGCCAGAGCAATTAGACAACAAAAGGAGATCAAGGGGATAGAAATTGGAAAGGAAGAAGTCAAAATATCACTTTTTGCAGATGATATGATAGTATATATAAGTGACCCTAAAAATTCCACCAGAGAACTCCTAAGCCTGATAAACAGCTTCAATAAAGTAGCTGGATATAAAATTAACTCAAACAAGTCAATGGCCTTTCTGTACACAAAGGATAAACAGGCTGAGAAAGAAATTAGGGAAACAATACCCTTCTCAATAGTCACAAATAATATAAAATACCTTGGCGTGACTCTAACTAAGGAAGTGAAAGATCTGTATGATAAGAACTTCAAGTCTCTAAAGAAAGAAATTAAAGAGGATCTCAGAAGATGGAAAGATCTCCCATGCTCATGGATTGGCAGGATCAACATTGTAAAAATGGCCATCTTGCCAAAAGCAATCTACAGATTCAATGCAATCCCCATCAAAATTCCAACTCAATTCTTCAACGAATTAGAAAGGGCAATCGGCAGATTCATCTGGAATAACAAAAAACCGAGGATAGCAAAAACTCTTCTCAAGGATAAAAGAACCTCTGGTGGAATCACCATGCCGGACCTAAAACTGTACTACAGAGCAATTGTGATCAAAACTGCATGGTACTGGTATAGTGACAGACAAGTAGACCAATGGAACAGAATTGAAGACCCAGAGATGAATCCACACACCTATGGTGACTTGATCTTTGACAGGGGAGCTAAAACCATCCAGTGGAAAAAAGACAGCATTTTCAACAAATGGTGCTGGCACAACTGGCGGTTATCATGTAGAAGAATGCGAATTGATCCATTTCTATCTCCTTGTACTAAGGTCAAATCTAAGTGGATTAAGGAACTCCACATAAAACCAGAGACACTGAAACTTATAGAGGAGAAAGTAGGGAAAAGCCTCAAAGATATGGGTACAGGGGAAAAATTCCTGAATAGAACAGCAATGGCTTGTGCTGTAAGATCAAGAATCGATAAATGGGACCTCATAAAATTGCAAAGATTCTGCAAAGCAAAAGACACCGTCAATAAGACAAAAAGGCCACCAACAGATTGGGAAAGGATCTTTACCTATCCCAAATCGGATAGGGGACTAATATCCAATATATATAAGAACTCAAGAAGGTGGACTCCAGAAAATCAAATAACCCCATTAAAAAATGGGGCTCAGAGTCCACAGTGCAATCTTTTTTTACCTTCAGTTTTTCTCAGAAGGTGTCTAACTGTGACTGGTAGCCAGTATAACTGCAGATCTCAGCTGGTAAACTAAGTGCTTTTATATTTGAAGTTGACTTCAGAAAGCCAATAAGCAGTCCTCAGAGCATGGAGATATGCTCAGGTGACTGTAGAATGACACTGGGTTATAGAATATAGAATTAAGGAACCTTGTATTGTCTTCTGTTAAAGTGTCCCAGAGTTTGAAACTCCTAACAAGTTCCATTTTATCCTGTATCAGTAGAAGCTGCATCTCCATTTGTTAGCACACATGCTACCTGTTGAGGACTTCCTAGCATTAAGCTCCACGCCAGTTCTATGCATAACCATTCGCCAGATACTGCTGCTGTGGTTTCTTACAGGAGCCTTTCTGCCCTGTGCCGCGATGCATGATCATCTTGCTGCTTGACAGGTCCTTTGTGAGGAATTGGAACTGTGTGTGTTAATAGCACCTGTGTATGACAAGATGTAAAATACAGATGAGAGAGATGCAAATGAATGGTGTTCCTGTCTTAGAATATCTAAAGCTTCCATGGTTTGTATGTTTTACCTGCCTCTTTAAACTGCACAGAATAAATGAAAATGAAAACAAAAAAAAAAAATGGGGCTCAGAGCTGAACAAAGAATTCTCACCTGAGGAATACCGAATGGCAGGGAAGCACCTGAAAAAATGTTCAACATCCTTAATCATCACGGAAATGCAAATCAAAACAACACTGAGATTCCACTTCACTCCAGTCAGAATGGCTAAGATCAAAAGCTCAGGTGACAGCAGATGCTGGCGAGGATGTGGAGAAAGGGTAACACTCCTCCATTGTTGGTGGGATTGCAAGCTTGTACAACCACTCTGGAAATCAGTCTGGCGGTTCCTCAGAAAATTGGACATAGTACTACCGGAGGATCCCACAATACCTCTCCTGGGCGTATATCCAGAAGATGTCCCAACCGGTAAGAAGAACACATGCTCCACTATGTTCATAGCAGCCTTGTTTATAATAGCCAGAAGCTGGAAAGAACCCAGATGCCCCTCAACAGAGGAATGGATACAGAAAATGTGGTACATTTACACAATGGAATACTTCTCAGCTATTAAAAAATGAATTTATGAAATTCCTAGGCAAATGGATGGACCTGGAGGGTATCATCCTGAGTGAAGTAACCCAATCACAAAGGAACTCGCACAATATGTACTCACTGATAAGTGGATATTAGCCCAGAAACTTAGGATACCGAAGATATAAGATACAACTTGCTAAACGCATGAAATTCACGAAGAAGGAAGACCAATGTGTGGACACTTTACCCTTTCTTAGAAATGGGAACAAAACACCTGTGGAAGGAGTTACAGAGACAAAATTTGGAGCTGTGATGAAAGGATGGACCATCTAGTGATTGCCATATGCGGGGATCCATCCCATAATCAGCTTCCAAATGCTGACACCATTGCATACACTAGCAAGATTTTGCTGAAAGTACCCAGATATAGCTCTCTCTTGTGAGACTATGCCGGGGCCTAGCAAACACAGAAGTGGATGATCACAGTCAGCTATTCGATGGGTCACACGGCCCCCAATTGAGGAGCTAGAGAATTTACCCAAGGAGCTAAAGGGAACTGCAACCCTATAGGTGGAACAACAATATGAACTAACCAGTACCCGGGAGCTCTTGTCTTTAGCTGCATATGTATCAAAAGATGGCCTAGTTGGCCATCACTGCAAAGAGAGGCCCATTGGACTTGCAAACTTTATATGCCCCAGTACAGGGGAACACCAGGGCCAAAAAGGGGGAGTGGGTGGGTAGGGGATTGGGGGGGTGGGTATGGGGGACCTTTGGGATAGCATTGAAAATGTAAACGAGGAAAATACTTAATTAAAAAAAAATGACCACAAAAAAAAAAAAGAACTCTGGGAGAGAATCAGGGAGGACTCACTAGGGTGACACAAGAAGAAGCAGGCTGAGACTAAGAAAGAGGGGTAACTAACAAACTATGTGGCAGAACTTAGAGTAGAATAAATAAGTTATGAGCCACCTGGGAACATGCCTAGGTATAAGGCCTAGGCATTTATAATAAATATAAGTCTCCATGTCATTATTTGGGAGTTGATGGTTGCAAAGAAAATCCATAAACAATTTTTAATTATGTTTAAAATAATTATAAATGTGTGTAAATGGATATGTGCACCTGTGAGTGTATGGTGTCCAGGGGATGGCATTGGGTCCTCTAGAGCTGCCTAATGTGAATGTTGGGAGTTGAACCCTTGGTTCCTCTGCAAGAGTGATTTGTATGTACTCTTAAACTGCTGAGCCATTTCTCCAGCCCTGAAGGATTCTTTATTCTCTAGGTGTTTACTATATCAATGCAAAGAGCCTGGCTTTGTGGTGCAAGAGTTTGCAGAAAGACGCCTCTTTCCAGTCTGTGGTTCTCTAAAGTCTACGGGACTCTGAGTTAAATACTGCTGAGTACTGCTAAGCACTGCTGAGTACTGCTAAGCATTGCTGAGTACTGCTAAGCACTGCTAAGTGCTACTAAGCACTGCTGCCTTAGGCAAAGGAAATAAGACCTAGAGCCTGCCCTTAAAGACATGATGAAGCTTTGTTTCTTAGGATTGGGGTTGCAGGAAGAGGCAAAAATAGTGTAAATACCTAGAGAAGAGACAAGCAACTGAGGACTGGGGCTGTAGTTCAGAATACCTGCTTAGCATGTACAAGTGCTCTATCTCTCAATCTGAGAGAAGATGGAGGAGGAAGGAGGGGAACTTGGAACCATTGAAGAGTGTAGGCAGTACACAGACACTCTAGCATCTGATAGGAAGGATGGTCCAAGGACCATAGAATATGGTCAGAGTGATGGACAAGAAAGAGGATCTCCTCCATATCCCAGTGTCCAGACCCAAAGCAAAGTGGAATGTCAAGATCTGGCTTTCTCAAGTAATTGGTTTGGCTCTTAAAAATGAAAAAGTTGATCTGGCAAGATAGCTCAGCAGGTATAGTATTTGCCTTAAAAGCCTGATGACCACGTAAAGAAAGCTACATAAAAGGAAGACAGAACCAAGTCCTAAAAGTTGTCCTCTGGTCTACACACACACACACACACACACACACACACACAAATAATTTTCTTTTTTGGTTTGGTTTGGTTTGGTTTTGGTTTTGGGTTTTGGGGTTTTTGGGGTTTTGTTTTTTTGTTTTTCTCTTTATAGCCCTGGCTGGCCTCGAACTCAGAAATCTGCCTGCCTCTGCCTCCCGAGTGCTGGGATTAAAGGCGTGCACCATCACGCCTGGCTAAACTTCTTAAATCTTAATTGATCACAGAGTACACTGTAGCTATCTTCAGACACACTAGAAGAGGGCATCACACCCCATTACAGATGGTTGTGAGGCATGATGTGGTTGCTGGGATTTGAACTCAGGACCTTTGGAAGAGCAGTCTGTGCTCTTAGCCACTGAGCCCACAAATAATTCTTGAAGTGGAAACTTCTGGTTTCTTTGGAAAGTCAGTTGTGTCAGATGGTGTTTTGCTGGGGCACACACATGAACGAGTATTTTCTTGAAGTGGACACAGGTGGAAGGATGTTTTGCTAAAGCAAGCATGTGAAAGGATGCAGGATGAATGATGTTAAGAAGGACCCAACAGACAATAGATGATGCTGGTTGGTATTGGTACGCCTTAACATTGTTTATTGGTCATTGTTTGTAGGGACTCCATAGAGATAGACGCATCAAAGGTGGTGTGCCTGATGCTTTTTGCCACTTCTGCAGACTCGAGCCAATTGGCAGAATGATGGCAGTTGATACAGACGCACGTGCTGAGGCAAGACACGTGGTGAGGTAAGACCCATGGAGGACACGTGATGTTTGGAGGGAGTATAAATAGGACTCAACAGACTGTGAGGGGGGCTTGCTTGCATAGCTAGCTCTGCAAAGAAGGCTTCTTGGTCGCCAGTCTTCAGTGATCATTGTTTCTTTGAGAGAGGCAAGGCAAAGAACTTCTCCTGATGTCCCTGGTAGTCCTGGTTCCTCCTGCTGATTCATGCTGATTCATCTAAGACCTGGATGTCTCTGCTAGGTCATTCCACTGCTGATTCATGTTTGCTATCCCAACACTACCGATTGATAGTTCGTGAAGTGTTTGCAAATGGATCAAGCTGCAACTGATGATTCCTGTAAATGAACTGCTGCTCTCCTGATAACACAAATGGGATTTGCTCCAAAGAACAGTTTTTAAACAGGTCCACTGCCCCCATATCCTAACAACTCTTCTTTTCTCCTACCTCTGGTGGGTGGTGGGATAGAAGGAAGGTTAAAGCATTTAAGAACCCATATTAAAAGTAAGATTTGAAAAATCTAAAACTATAAATTCTTTTTAATTTTTTAAGATAACTGATTACTCTGTGCCAAAAAAATATGCAAAAAAAAGTTATGAGAATTGCAAGATTTAAAGCCTCCCAGGCTCGTGTAAGTCTTCTCTCAACCCCAGTTTTTCTCATTTGTAAATCAAGAACAATTACAAAATTGTTGTGAGGATATGATGTAGTGTAAATGGCTTGCATAGTGTGGGGAATGTAATGCCTGCCATTGCTGATATCATTATATTAATCATATATCCTCGCGGAATCATTATTACATAGTAAATAAAACTATGTGTAGTAAGAGTGGCCCATGGGTTGGCTCCTTCCAACCCATGTGTGAGGTAACTTCCCACACTGCCAAATAAGTAACACTAAGAACTACATTTCCCAGATGCCTTTGCTTTCAGGGTCTCATTGGACAGTTAGGTTCCACCAATTACAGGCTTCTTTATGACACACAGAAGATGGAAGGAGGCAGAAGACATTGTGTTGCTGTTTCTCCTAACAAACAAAGTTGTCAAGATGTGAGTGTCCAATGCCTATAGCTACTCAGCCCACGCAACCTCCACAGTCCATGGTTGCTGGGTCTGTCTTTCACACTAATCAATGGGGTCCCTGACTTCTGTTTCCTCTAGCCTTTCCAGTGACTTCATAACCACGTGATTCCTGTTCTTTGTGCTATGGCTACAGTAGATCAGGCCATCAGAAATGCTCATCTGGGTTTAGAGTTAAAAGCACTAGCTCGTCTTAGTGAGGTACAGCAGAGAAGTCTGCAGTGCTTTCAAAACCAAATCAAGGCAACAGTTTACACAGATCAAGTCCCCAGCCCTAGCTAGCACACCCATTAAGTCTGGAGTTATTCCAAAGAGCTGAATTTTTGTTTAAGCCAGCCCCTTCTTTTTTAAGGCAGCAGCTTCTTCCGACAGCACAGCCAAGGGTACAGTTTGCTCTGCAGATCTCTGTTGTGGAGCCCATAGACCAAAGGGTTGAAACACTGTGCAAAAGCAAAGATACCAAAAAGGGCCAGATTTAGAGCAAAGAAAAACACCCCACACCGCTTTCCCAAACCTATGATTATCAGGGTAGGTATCACATGTAAGCTTATCTGCAGTAGATGAACAAGGACAGTTCTCTGGGCCTTGATGTTTGACTTGTTAAAATGGCCAGCCCGCTTCCCTTCTTGGTATATCAGATAGTAACTCACAAGAATGACGGATAAAAGAAAGGCAAGGGAAAACATGCCAATGACTCTGGCAGGCATACCATTCAAAATCACAGGACAGAGCGGGGCAGACTGGAAAACAGAGGCTGGAGTAGGGCTAGTACCCTCTATGAGGAATAAGCCAACATTCTTGAGTATAACCATGGTCCAAGTCCCAGCTAGAATCCTGTACTTAGCAGAATCCACAAAGGATGGAGAGTTCAATGGATAACAAATAGCGAGGTAAGTATTGAGAGCCATCAAGGTCAGAGTAAGGAGGATCCCTTCTCCCACACTTAGCTGCGCCCCAAATACCAGCCAACACAGCAGGAGGGGGCTGTTGGCCAGTAAGGCCCGCATTCCTTGGAAGACGACCCCCAGGCCACAGTAGGAGGAGATACAAAGCAGGTGATGGCAGAGGAGGACCAGCCGCACCTCTTTCCTCAGCTGCAGACTCTGTGACACTATTGCGATAATGACAACGGTGAGAGATGTGGTGATTGAGAAAGCCACCACGTACACAGAGGCCTTCACGGTTGCCTCTAGTCTCAGCCAGTCAGATACGTTGCAATGCTCAGAAGACGAGTTCATGGTCTTCAGGGCTGGCTTGGCTCCTGAAAGAGAGAAAGACCAAAATGGGTGACTCTGCCTGAAGCTCCTTGTGCACCTTCTGGCTCTGATCTGTGTTCAGGCGCAAGGACTAGACAGTGTTCTGCAAGAGATGATGACTTTACATAGCATCATGCAGGTCTTTCTTTAATTAGGGAAGGGGCATCTAGGTAAGTCACAAAAAGGAAGGCTGGAAGATGTATCAGCCTGAGCAATCAAATGGCTCAAGTTTGGGCCAAGATCTAACACAGAGAGCTAATGGCCGTGTGTCCTTTTCCATCAGGAACATAGTCAAATGACTTTGTGTTAGGCATGTGTTAAGATAGGACATACAAAGTTCCGAGGTAGCAGTTAAGGTCAGGGCTGGGGAAGGTAAGCAACTTATTAGGCCAGGGCCATCACTCATCTGTAGGTCCCTAAGACATGAGGAGGCTCACTGTGGTGGACTGCAGTAACAGGTGACACTTCCTGGGTAATTTCTGGGAAGCAAACTATCCTCATAGTATTTCTCTCAGTTCCCTGGTAGGTGTTTCATGTCTCATAACGTGGTTTTACTATGCATCTTTTCCAGATGAGAAAACGAGGCTTAGGAACGCTACAGGCTTCAGAGGCCCATGTGCTCTCAGCTTAATCCCCAGGATCGCCCTACTGGGAGATGGTGAAACCTGTGAGATAGAGGCCTGGGGCTGCAGGTGGAGCTCGGTTAACAGAGTGCTCACCTAGCACATACAAAGTCCTAGGTTTGATCCCAACACGGCACACGCACCGGGGCTCACCATAGCTGGGGATACCCCATTCTCTGGGTTTGATCCTACTTGCCACCCTTCATTTTACCTAGAATCCCAGAGAGTCCCCCAAATTTCCTCCATCCCTACTCAGCAGACCTCTCTGTCCCTGCCTGGGGGTATCCCATGATGGACACACACCTGCTCCATTCCCTGTGAGCCAAGCAGTCAGTCATGATCAGGGCTCTAGTCAAGTGTGTTCCAAGACTCCAAGCCCAGTCACTGTACACTCCATAGAATGAAATTCTAAAGAGCGGTTCTTCCACGCCCTGCCCAAATGAAGGCAGTTGCAGCTGCTGTCAGGACTGAGCTGCCCATCTCCCCACCCCTAATCCAAAATAGCTTCTGGGAAATTGTTGGTGAGACCAAGTGGTGGCAGGTTTCTTCACTTGTCTGATACGTTTAGTGCATGAATCAACACGACGAACTGTTTTGTCATTGTTCCCAACCGGCCTTTACTGAGCACAGACACAAACAATGCCTAATCCTGCACAGTGCAGGGGACAGATGGTAAAACAGTCACCGGGCCAACAGAAACTTATTGTTCAATGGCTGATGCAGATTTCAGTTTAATCAAATAATGAGGCACCAAAGACACCGTGCGTAGCTTTATTTATTTACTCAATCAGAAAGATAATCAGGTGCAGCGTGGGAAATCAAAGCAAGCTGCCCTGATTGGCTGCAGTCAGAGAACGCTTCTGGACTTGAAGGGGGGGCTTGAATGGAGCCTCTCAAGATGTCGCGAGTGACGCAGGGTAGGAGGGTGGGCAAACCAGGGAAAACAATGTGGTTCCAAGCAACATGGGAACATGGGAACGGCTGTGTGGACCCCACCGCCCGAGCAACTACTTAGCACACTTCAGGCGATTGGAGTTTGAAATCTGTAGCAGAAAGGAAGGAAGGCTTTATTGCTCTTCATATGAGACCGGGGGGGGGGGGGGTTCGGCTTCATCTTTTAACCTACTTAGAGCAGGTCTTAGGGCTTTGTCCTTTTTCTGAAAATTTAAAATAAGGAACACCTGCTGTCTTCCAGCCCAAAGCTTCAGTTTTGAAAAAAGCCTTTGGAGCTAAAAGATGAACGAATTTTTATAGCTACAAATCCCTGACTAAATCAGAACCAGTCACTCTTCTGCAAAAAAACCCACTGAACATCTGGCCACAGATGTCTGTCTGTCCAGACTATAATAAAGAACTGAAAGGGGGGCTGGTGAGATGGCTCAGTGGGTAAGAGCACTTACTGCTCTTCTGAAGGTCCTGAGTTCAAACCCCAGCAAGCACATGGTGGCTCACAACCACCTGTAATGAGATCTGGTGCCCTCTTCTGAAGACAGCTACAGTGTACTTACATATAGTAATAAATAAATCTTTGGGCTGAACCGGAGCAATTGGGGCCAACTGGAGTGAGCAGAGGACCTAAATTCAATTCCCAACAACCACATGAAGGTCCACAACCATATGAACAGCTACAGTGTACTCATATACATAAAATAAATAAATAAATCTTTTTTAAAAAAGAAGAAGAACTAAAAGACTGAGTGTGTAGTTCAGTTAGTAGAGCTGAGTCTGCCGGGTAGGCACAAAATCCTGGGCTCCATCCCTGTGCTATATAAAACCCATTTGACATGTAATTGTAACCCCAGCACCTAGGAGATAAGAGGCAGGAAGTTCTTATGTTCAAGGTTGTCCTCAGCTATACAGTAAGTTGGAAGCCAACCTGGGTTACATAAAATTCTGCCTCAAAAAAAAAAAAAAAAAAAAAAAAGAAAAAGAAAAAGAAAAGAAAACAAGTAAATACAGCTGCAAATGGCCCCTATGTCAGCAGCATACGGCAGAGATGCCTGAGCCCCTGTGTTTATTGCACCATGACTTGAAGCAGCTAAGTTAAGACATTGGATGGAGAGGAGTATGGATTCCCTCTAAGGAGCTTCCTAGGGATGTGACTCAGAGCACCTGTCCTGGGACAGAGCAACCAGCACCCTCAACCTTAGGTGCCCATCACCTAAGGAATGGATAAAGAGATGCATAGATGACACAGGTCCTTCCTTCACAGACAGCAGCCACTGCCTTCTTCTTCTCATAGGCCCTGGACATTGAGCTGAGAGGATTCCCCAATTCTCTGACCTCTGAGCAGACAGCTAGTCCCCACCTCAGCCATGCATGACAGTGCACACCTGTAACTCAAGCCATGCATGACATCACACCTGCAACCTCAGCCATGTATGACAGTGCACACCTGTAACTCAAGCCATGCATGACAGTGCACACCTGTAGCTTCAGCCCTGGGAGGTAGGGGAAGGGAAGAGTGGGCAGATGCAGGTGAGTTCTAGGCTAGCTTGATTTTCACCTTGAGAGTTCCAGGCCAGCATGGGCTACATAGTGAGGTTCTATCTCAAAGCAAATAGAAAATTAATTAATTAATTAATTAATTAATTAATTAATTAATTTCAATTTCCACAACTATACAGTCTTCCAGGGAAGGGGTTGGAGAGAAGAGGGAAAGCATCAATGTAGTGGGTGCCTCTCAACTCAAGTGCTTTGAAACCTCAGCAGAGGGACCTAATCTTCTAAGAGAGTCAGAAGAGAATTCCTGCTGGGAAGGCAGCACGAGCTTGGGTGGTACAGTGCTTGCCTACCGTGTGCAAAATTGTGGGGTCAATAACTGGCAGCATATAAAAACAGACAGGGTATGACAAGTCTGTAATCTCAGCAGGCTGATGATTGGGGGTTCAAGGTCATCCTCAGCTGCACGATAAGTTCAAGGCCAACCTGGGCTACCTGAACCCCTGTCTCAAATAAATAAAATGAAACAACAAAAAAAGAGATGTAGGATGGCTCAGTAGGTGGAGGCACTGGCTGCCATGCCTGACAGCCAGGCCCACTCGGTAAAAGGAAAGGACTGATTCACAAACACTATAGCACAGATAGATAAATATAAGAATTATTTTCTTAAAAATTTTAAAGAAATCCCAAGAATGTGACCCTAGGAAACTATAAGGATTTATTTATCCAGCTAGCTAACCTTCTGTTTATCAAGTATATGAATACTTTTGACTAATTTTTTTTTATTTTGATTTGGCTTGGTTCAGTTTGTCAAGACAGGGTTTCTCTGTCTAGCCCTGGCTGTCCTGGACCTCACGTGGTAGACCAGGCTGGCCTCGAACTCAGAGACCTGCATGTCTCTGCCTCTGCCAAGTGCTGGGATTAAAAATGTATACTACCAGTGCCCGGCACTTTTGACTATTTTGGATGCTACAAATACAATATCTAACGAGGCTGGCAAGGTCTTTGCTCTGGTGGGATTTCCACTTGGGGGTGGTGGATACGTTAACAGGAAACATAAAATGATCCTTTGTCTTTTGCCTTATTTCCTCCCCAACATGGATTTCCCCCTGACACCAGTGTGCCTTAACTGTTCAGCTCAGAGTATTCCAATCCTTTTGGTAAGTATGACTTTCAAAATGACAGTAAAATGTCAGTTCATCTCAGCGAGATGACTGCAAAAGGGTCTGGTCAGCTCTGAACATCTTAGAGCTGAGACTCAGAAATCAGACTAAGACATCCAGCACAGGTCAGACAGGAGACACCTTACCTTGCCAACAGAGATCCTTTCTGATCCAACCACCAGTGAGTGAGTGTGTTTTCTAGGAAGAGGTATTGGAAATGGTAGCAAGTCCTAGGAAGAGCCCCTGATGGCCAGTGCCTCACAGCTGGAACCAAGTTCCCTGAGCCATCAAACTCAGGAGCTACTTCCACGGGTCTGCAGCCAGTGTCACACAGAGGCATCTGAGAAAGCAAAGAACACTCAGCACCTTCTGCCCAAAGAAGTGGAGGACCAAGCCGCTCCTTCACTTCTGCATTCGTGTCCCTCTGATGATGCACATGGTCTCAGTCTCCTTTCCAGGCTCCCGACACACTCTGTGGTCTATAAAGAGGACTAAGACAGGTATCTCTGGAGAAAGCAGAAATGACTTCCCCACACTAGTACAGGGGAAATATAACAGAGATGATGTAACAGGGGCACAAGAGAGGCAGTTCTGAGCTTCTGTAAAGCTTGGCCAGTACTTCCCGTTTGCCACTACCTCTACTTGAAACCCACAAGCATTTGTTACCAGCTTTCACTCAGAGGCATAGCCTTTCTCTTTGAAGTTGTTCAAGTAACAGGCTATTGTCCAAAAAGAAAATGTAAAATACAGATGATAAGTATTTTTTAAAGAAAAGAATTTCTGGCCGGGCGGTGGTGGTGCACGCCTTTAATCCCAGCACTTGGGGGGCAGAGGCAGGTGGATTTCTGAGTTTGAGGCCAGCCTGGTCTACAAAGTGAGTTCCAGGACAGCCAGGGCTACACAGAGAAACCCTGTCTCGAAAAAAAAAAAAAAGAAAAAAAAAAGGATTTCCCCTTAGAGTCCCCATTTGTCAATGAGCACTGAGGACAAGTGAGATAACATCCTGTGGTACTTGCTCTCTCTCTCTCTCTCTCTCTCTCTCTCTCTCTCTCTCTCTCTCTCTCAGATAAGCAAGTAAGAGTCTCAGCATCCTTTGCATCCTACCTTATCAGGAATCTTGCTATAATTTTCCCATCACCATCTCCAGTAAAGGATACAGTAAAGAAATGTTGTTTGTTTGGGGGACCAGAATGCACTAGACCTAAGCCAATCTATAAATGATGTTAAAACACACATGATTAACCAGCTACAGTCATGTATATCGATAATCCTAGGAGGCTGAGCAAGAATGTAAGGAATCATGGAACTGGCCTGGTCTAGTCGGCTTGAGGTACAAGTGTCATAAGTTGTTCAGGTTAAAGTCTGTACCTCCTGGGGCACTGTGTGGCTTTCAGTTCCTGAAACAGGGGCATTTCCTCAAACAGTGATGTATTCAGGCCACCTCGGTTTCTCTATTGTGTTGGTTTGATCAGGTGGTATGACTAATAGGTTTGAATGCTTGGCCCATAGGAAGTGACATTACTAGGAGGTGTGGCCTGGTTGGAGTATGTGTGGCCTCGTTGGAGGAAGTATGTCACTGTTGGGGGGGGTGGTCTTTGAGGTCTCCCATACTCTAGCTATGCCCAGTGTGGCACAAAGACTCTCCTGCAGATTAAGATATAGAACTCTCAGCTCTATCTCCAGCACCATGTCTGCCTGCACATTGCTGTTTCCTGACATGATGAAAATGGACTGAGCCTCTGAAACTGTGAGCCAGCCCCCAATGACTTGCCATAGTCATGGTGTCTCTTCACAGCAACACAACCCAAACTAAGATATTTGTGTTCCTTAGAAGTCAATGAAGCATATAGACCAATTGGCAGGGCAATTGGTCGCAGACACTAATCTCTTGTGCCCTGTATAGTTTGAAAATGTTATTGTTTCTTAGCAACTACCTTTGTATTCTGCCTCTCAGCTGCCATTATATTTTGTTTCTGATAACAGTATAAAGAGTCTGATTACTTGTAATAAACTTGTCACAGCCTCGGTCTTGCTGTGACTCCCCCAACCTGTGCCTAGTCAAGATTCATTTCTCACTGGCCATATCAGGCAACCTTGGCCTGGTAAGTAAGCACTGGTGCTCATACAAGAGGATCTTAAATTCAAGGTCAGCCTGATCTAAGCTGTACGGTGTGATTCTGACTCAAATAAGAAAGAGGAAGAGCCGGTGGCGGTGGCACAGGCCTTTAATCCCAGTACTCGGGAGGCAAAAGCCAGCCTGGTGGTCTACAGAGAGAGAGAGAGTTCCAGGACAGTCAGGATTACACAAAGAAAATCCTGTCTCAACACACACACACACATACACAAGGAAAAAGGAAGAAGGAAGGAGAGGCTGGAGAGGGGAGGGACCTGACTCTAAGAATTAGCTTTCATAATGACTGGGTTTGATCCCAAATTCAGTAAAACAAGCAAGCACATGACCAAGGTGGTCATATCAGAGGACTTGCTGGATGAGGACAGCCATCCCTCTAGGTCTGGAAAAGACTGTCCTCAACACTATTGGTCAGCATCTTGCCACCACTGAGGAACTAGCTTTAGGCAGTAAGGGAGAGAGGAAGAGAAGAAGAGAGGGAAGGAAGGAGGGAGGGAGAGAGAGAGAGAGAGAGAGAGAGAGAGAGAGAGAGAGAGAGAGAGAGACAGAGAGAGAGAGAAAGAGAGAGAGAGAGAGGTTGAGAGAGAGAGAGAGAAGATGGAATTAAGACCTTAAGAAACATTTTTAAAGGGGCTGGAGAGATGTCTCCAAGGTCAGCCTGATCTAAGCTGTACGGTGTGATTCTGACTCAAATAAGAAAGAGGAAGAGCTGGTGGCGGTGGCACAGGCCTTTAATCCCAGTACTCGGGAGGCAAAAGCCAGCCTGGTGGTCTACAGAGAGGAGAGAGAGAGAGAGAGAGAGAGAGAGAGAGAGAGAGAGAGAGAGAGAGATAGAGAGGTTGAGAGAGAGAGAGAGAGAGAGAAGATGGAATTAAGACCTTAAGAAACTTTCTCAAGGGGGCTGGAGAGTTGTCTCCATTGATAAGAACACTGGCTGCTGTTCTACAGGATTCAGGTTTGATTTCCAACGCCTACATGACAGCACGTCTGTTATTCCAGTTCCAGGGCATTCAGCCCCGTCTTCTCCAGTACTGCACATTCAAGAAGCACATACATATATGCAGACAAAACACTCATACACATAAAATAAAAATAAATAAATCTAAAACAAGGGGAAGGGGGTATTTTCTCCAGCTAGGCACAGTGGCACATATCAGAGCATCTCAAGAAGCTGAAGCAGCAGAATCATCCGCTCGAAGCAAGTGTAAGCCAATAAGAAGACTCTGTCTCAGAAGAAACTGAAACGAAGAGAGACAAAAACAACTTCTGGGGCTGAAAAGATGGCTCAGCAATTAAAAGCCCATTCTGCTCACTCAGAGGCCCTCTGTGAGCTGTCTCCAGATGGTTAGCAAGCACAGCTAACATTTGGCACGCACACACACACATGCAAGCCTGTATACACACATGTGAACCTTCACACATACTGGGCGGGCTAAAGTTATGTTTTAAGTTTACATTACTGTGGTTAAAAGATCTATAAAACAGAAATGCCTCTAACCTGTTAGCACCACTTGCCCGGGGACAGATAACTCCCTGGAATGCTGGGAGCCATTGTTCGTGTGAGGTAACAAGCCGCATGTTTTCACTTCTGTAAACAAGGTTGGTTGCACAAACTGCACAGGCTGTGCTTGATCACACATAGGCAGGAAATATGTCGGAACATATGCCTGCCCCCTACTGGATGAAGGCAGAAAGTATGGACCCTTGTGGGCTGTGCCTTTATAAGCACCTAACTAATGTAATTCTTGGCCATTCTGTGGGAATCCTGAGTATGGACCTGGCCACTATCCTTCTTCCTAGTCAATATTTAATAACGCTTGCATCGAATTTGGCTAAAAAATGGTGGTAGTCATTTTAGTCTCATTCTGTGGGATTAACAGTATAAGCTATGGCACAAAGAGACTACCAAACTATAATGCTTATGTGGGTGTGGGGATCAAACTGCCAAGGTCTCCTCAGGGGAGGTGGTGGGTGGGAGTAGGCAGAAAGAAGAGCAAATGAGAGAAAAGCAAGCAGATTTTACATGGCTGTCAGGAGGGTGGGGATCTGAGTGGATGCAAGCTGTCCAGACTGACTGAGAACTCGGTGCCCTGACCTAAGGTAGCTGAGCTTTGAGGGAAGGAGGATTAGGGATGCTTCCTGGCAAACAGAAACCCACTTTAGGAAACTTGCTTTTCTGATAAACAGAAACCAGCCTTTAGGATTATGTACCAATCAAAATCCTTCTGTTTACCTGGCTGAAGTCTTTCTATTTCCCACCAACACTGCCGTGTGGGGCTGGGAGAAGAGCTTTGGAACTAACAGTGTAATTGGCTGATACAAATCAGATTCCATGGGGGTTTTGTGGGGTAGGTATGTTGAGGGGTTAAGATAGAAAAAGAACAATAAGTTGGGTAAGTAGGGAGGCCGGGAAGGAGTTGGGAAATGGGAAAGAATATGATCAAAATAGTATGAAAACATCTTTAAAAAGAAAGAAAGCAGGGAGGGGAGGGAGGGAGGGAGGAGAAAGGAGAGAGAAGATAGGCTGATCGGGAGGTAAAGGCACTGGCTGCCAAGCCTGAAGACCTGAGTGCCACATGATAGGAGAGAACCAAGTGTTGGAAGTTATCCTCTGACCTCCACATGGATACAGTGACACATGTGTGAACATGAGTTTGGCATACATGCACACACACACACATCAGCAAATAATGCAATCTTATAAAGAAAAGAAGATAAAGAGGAAGGGAGGGAGGGAGGGAGGGAGGGAGGCAGGCAGAGAGGGAGGGAGGGAGGGAAGAGAGAGGGGTTGGGAAGCAGGGACTGAGCTCCAGAGCTCTTGGAAACTAAACCCCTCCAGCCTCATTGGCTAGAATGAGCACAGCCTTTTTCTGAGCCAGCCATGGCAGGAGATAAAGGAGCTAGCACATTTGACTTAAACCAAAGTGTCAACTATGAGGGGGAAGAAAAAAAAAACCCTAGGAACTAAGCCAAACAATTGTGTGGGTTTAGTCTTCTACACTGACTTCACAACTGTTACCAGGTTTATAATTATTGATCTACTGATTGCTTTCAAACCAACTACTGAAAGACTGTGAAAAGCCCTGGTAAGCATAGATAGATAGATAGATAGATAGATAGATAGATAGATAGATAGATAGATAGATAGAAAGAGAGAGAAAGAGAGAGATGTATATATACACGTATATATAACCCTGATAACTTTGCCTTCACTATGTATGTGACGAAGAGAGTTGATCTATTTTTAGACTTTAAATAAAGAAGTCCAAGATCATTTTTTTAAAAAATTGGAAGCGAGAAATGCTAGGCTCCTGCACAGCTGCAGATCAAACATCAGGAGCTTGCTGCTCACTTTGTCTTGGTGGCAATGAATCAACCTTCAGAAAGGCTGTTGGTCAGCCAGGCAGTCACAGGAAGCTGAGACAGGAGTGGCACGAATTTAAGGCTAGGCTCAGCTATATAGTAACAAGCTAAGTTGGGTTACAGAGTAAGATTCTGTCAATAATAATAATTATTATAATCATAAATGACATGAAGTTCAAGATGAAAAACTGGAATAATGAGAAGTGTGTTTTGAGTTTTAAGTGGATCACCTGAGCATGTGGCTTACGCCTTTAAGTCCCAGCACTCAGAAGGCAGAGGCAGGCAGATCTGGAGCTGGAGGCTAGCCTGGTCTATACAATGAGTTCCAGGATAGCCAAAGTCGCATAGAGAAACCCTGTCTCAAAAAAGGGGGGAGGGGGAGTCAGAAGACATCCCTCACCTCCCTAGCTGGGGAGACAAGAGCACTCTCACCATGTAAGAATGCCCACTGAGAGACACAACAGTGCTACCCTACTGACAATCAGCACTTCTAATCCTACCCTCTTCTACATAGCCTGATGATGGTATGCCTCCTATTGTCCTGAGAGCCTAAATGCCCAGCGGCAGAGCTCTGGAGGGTGTCAGCCATTAGTCATAAGTTTTCATATGATTCATGACACAGTAGTCTTGTTAACTGTTATATCCTCAATTGCTCTGCATGATATATGGCACATGATAAAAGCTTAATATACATTTGTTGACAACAAAAAGGACTGTGCTCTCAAGGAGCGATATAAAACCCAATTACCACATTCAAAGCTTCTACGAATGAGATTCAAATCGGGGTACTTCTCCATGTTGACCTCATTGAACAATTCGCACAGTACCGTCATGTCAAATTTCTTCTCCAGTTCCTCCAGGGCTCTGTAGATCACTTTGTCCACAGGGACCAGCGATCTACAGGAATCTAGCAAATCCTTAAATAAAAATATTGAATAGAGAAAATTTCAGTGCAGGCTTCCATGTCACAGAAGAGCCCTAGAAAAATAATTATAGTTAGGGTACCTCAATCCCCTCCAAACATATCTTCTAAGGGGAAGCTTTATATTTGCATGACTACTTCATGAAACAAGTAAATATTGTCTCTTTGAAAGTAATCACTGGTGACTTTGGGATACCATACTCATTTATATTACATGTAAGAAGGGCCAACTTTGAAAGGGAAATATGGGCTAAAGGTCAACTATGGGGCTATCTCTCAGTGGGTGGAGGCACTTGCCATTAATCCTGGTAGTCTGAGTTCCATCCCTGGGACTCAGATCATCATCTGAATCTGAAGAAGAAACCAACTAGCCACATTTGGTCTCTTACTTCTCCATATGCACAGCACCTGACTCATACAAATATGCCCACACAATACAAAGATACACACACAGCTCATAAGTAGATAAACAATATATTTAATTGTTTTTAGATGTGTAGAGGGGCTGAAGAGATGGCTCGGTGGGGTGAGAGTGCTTGCTACTCTGGCAGAGGACCCAAGTTCAGTTCCCAGCAGCAACGCAAGAGCTCACGAACATCTGTAACTCCAGTTCCATGTGATGATTCAGTGTTCCTTTCTGGCCTCCATGGGCACCAGACACACAAGTGCTATGCACACAGTGATGCAGGCAGAATAGGTGAACACAAAAGAATAAAAATAAATATGTTCTTTTTAAAGATTTATGTATTTATTCCATGTATGTGAGCACACTGTAGCTGTACAGGTGGCTGTGAGTCTTCATGTGGTTGTTGCGAATTGAATTTAGGACTTCTACTCGCTACGGTTGGCCCCACTCACTCCAGTCAACCCTGCTCAGTCCCTGCTCGATCTGGCCCAAAGATTTATTTATTATTATAAATAGGTATACTGTAGCTGTCTTCAGACGCTCCAGAAGAGGGTGTCAGATCTCATTATGGGTGGTTGTGAGCCACAGTGTGGTTGCTGGGATTTGAACTCAGGACCTTTGGAAGAACAGTCAGTGCTCTTACCCGCTGAGCCATCTCGCCAGCCCACTTTTTTTTTTTTAAAGGAAGGTAAACTGATGTATATCTCATAGCAAGACTACTTTTGAAATAGACTTGGCAGTCTATTTTGTTGTTGTTGTTGTTGTTTGTTTGTTCTTTGGTTTTCGAGACAAGGTTTCTCTGTATAGCCCTGGCTGTCCTGGAACTCACTTTGTAGACCAGGCTGGTCTCGAACTCAGAAATCCGCCTGCCTCTGCCTCCTGAGGGCTGGGATTAAAGGCGAGCACCACCATGCCCGGCTGGCAGTCTATTTTATTAACAGGACACATTCTGGCCTCCTGGTTAACCCTGATTTATCATGAAGGAAATAAGAGGTCCATTCCCTCTAATTTCGAACCCTACTGGAGAGTGGCATATTCATAAGGCAATAGAAACACTAGAGGGGCTAAAGAGATGACTTAGTGATTAAGAGCAGTGGCTGCTCTTCCAGAGGTCCTGAGTTCGATTCCCAGTACCCATATGGTGGTTCATAACCATTTGTATAACTATAGTTCCAGAGGATCTGGTGCATTCTCTTTTGATTGCCAAAGGCACCAGGGGCACAAGTGGTACACAGATATACATGCAGACAAAACACTTACACCTGTAAAATAAAAACAGTGTTTTTAAAATTTTTGTCTGAATTAAACACTCTGTACGTCTTATTGTTCTCAAAGCTAGGTTTTTAAAATAAACATTTACTAAACTAAAATGTACTAACTGAAATCTCATGAAGTCAGTTTGATAAAATAATTGGACAGTTCATTAAAATCACCTTTGATTTTTAGTTTATTTCTTTAGTTTAGATTGATTTAGTTTTAATTGCATATATTACATGGTATGAAATGCATGAGACATTGCTCATCCATGGAGAACCCCTATTCTGACCTAGCTCATCTTCAGCAATATTCACTGATGGCAGAAGTTGACATGGAACGCCATTCCCTCAGATAGAAGCAGTACCATCTCCTGAGGCCTTGGCTTCTCATCTCCCTTAATCCCTAGAGAGAACACTTCCAGAAATATCTTCATGATAAGTATCAGTTATAGGAAACCCAGATTTTAATTTTAATTCATAGTTGATGAATTTATTATTGTAACTGATACCTCTACAAAATGCTATGAAAATCCATGAGCTTTCTTGGTCAAAATTTAGTCCTGGGGCTGGAGAGATGGCTAAGTGTTTCAGAGCATGTGTAGCTCTTGCAGAGGACCTGGATTCCATTCCTAGCACCCACATCAGGTGGCTCACAACTACCTGTAACTCCAGTTCCAGGGAATCTGGAGCCCTTTTCAGGGCTCTGTGGGTATCAGCTCCTATGTAAACATGCACACATGCACACATGCACACACACACACACACAGGAACACATAAACACACACATGCATGTAAGAAACGAAATCTTTTTTAAAAATTAAGTCCAACCTTTAAAACGGTGTCCGTCATCTGATTTGAAGTTTGAATTGGGATATCAAAGTGTAACTTAATTTGGAGCTTGTTTACCAGGTTATGATGAAGTAAATTTACTTACTTCATACATTTTACCAGTGATGAATTCACGGTCTCAGAGGCTCTCAAGAAAAGGAAATGTACTTCTTATCGCATTAGAAATGGCCACTTTCTGTGTCTTGAAGTGCTTTAACATACATTCAATGAGATTCATCTCTGTGTTCTCCTGTTCAGTGGACATCCTAGAGGAGAAAATACCATGGGAAAATGGTTGTCAGTACAATAGATGATTGTGGAAACTATAAGGTTTTATATATGAAAGAAAGACTTCAAAGAACAAACATACATAAGATAAATGTCTTGAGTTAACCCCAATGCATCAACAGCTGAACTGGAAGCTATGGGTTCAATCGAGGGAGACCCTGCCTCAATGTACAAGATGGAGACCGATGGAAGAGGAAGCTCTGCATGGACCTCTGACTTCCTCACACATGTGTACACACATATATGTGCATCTGCACAGACATGAGCTCTCACACATGTGAATGTTTGTATATACATGCATATATACTGCAGACCACAGACATACAAAAAATAAAGTTAAACACAAAGCTAATTATGATTTTAAAATTCTACTACTTGTTGTTCTCATATAGAATTAGTGAAAAGTAATATTCCCCCCGAAATATATGGAAATATTTCTGGAGGCATTGTTGATAGCTGAAAAATAGAAGCCATTGAAATGGCCTTTAATTGGTGAGTAGAAAAATAATAGTAGACAATTTATGCAATGAAATATTATGGAATAAAAAGGGACAAAATGCTAATACATTCTACAATGTGGATGAATTTCAAAAACATTTATTCCTTAATGAAAGAAAACAAACACAGAAGGCTAAATAATGTATAATTCCATTTGCAAGAAACGCCAATAAATGAAATCTATGCAGAAAGATGTATTAGTGGTTGCTTGACTTAGGGGAACAAGAATGGACTGCACATAGCTGCAAGGGATTCTTTTAGGGATGGGGGAAGTCTACATCCTAAACTAATACTGTGGTGCTGGGTGTACAGCTCTGTAAAAAGTCATTGCATTTATATTTAAATACATAAAATGAAAGTGGACAATCAAAAGGCTGCACAGAGTGAGAAAGGCTGCACTGTTTTCTCTGGTGTACAAGCAAAAGAGGAAATATGACTAACGAACACACAGTATGTCCTGTTTAGTTTGGATTATTAAATTGCGTTTGTTTGGTTTTTGTCAACTTGACACAAGCTAAAGTTCTTTGAAAAGAGGAACTTCAATTGAAAAAGAATACCTCCATAACGGTTGCCTGTTAGGCATGTCTGTGTGGCATTTTCTTGATTGATGATTGATGTGAGTGGGCACAGCTAACTGTAGGCACCACCACCTCAGGACAGGTTGTTCTGGGATATGTAAGAAAGCAAGTTGACCAAACCAGTAAGCTATGCCACGGTGTCTGCTTCAATTCCTGCCTCCAGGATTCTGCTTGAGTTCCTGCCCTGACTTCCATGATGGACTATGATGTGGAACTATAAGCCAGTTAAACCCTTTCCTTCCCAAATTGTATTTAGTCAGAGTGTTGTATCACTGCCACAGAAACCATGCTAAGAGACTACCTGAGTGATGTTTCCACAGTCTGACTAGGAATGCCAGGAAGTGACAGACAGCATTAAGTAGAACAAAACAACAACAACAACAACAACAACAACAACAACAACAAATCTTGTTGATGTCAGGATGTCTATGACTAAGTCCCCAATACAGAATGACCAACCAGCAACTACCACCCACCCACAATCAAATACAACAACTGGAAGATGAAACTAACCTTACCCACAGGCCACCAAAGCCATGTGTGAAGGGCAAGAGAAGCATTGGCTTTGGCTGCATTGTCCCTCCTCAGTCTCCTCCTTAGCCTTACCAAGATTGTGACCCTGGACCTAAGGTCTCTCTATACTGGGAACCAGTATAGAAACATACATAGAGCTCCCCAGAACTCTGTCCCAGTGGATGTCTCCATCTGTCTTGCTCAATGAACACTGAATGGCTCAATAGACCACTGGAAAACAACAAACAGAGCAGAATGATAAGATGGGGGGGTAGTTTTGCAGCTGTGTCTCCACTATCAGTGGCACTCTTGGTGGGAGAGCCCAGTCAGCTGTTCTGCTCTGCCAAGGCAGCCCATCTGTCCAAGGATCACACTTACCATTCCTGCCTAGCCAGCAGGTCAGTCTGGACACACTGTCTGTCTGCCTGTCTACTCCCCAAGACAGTGTGTTGTCTCTATCTCATAGCAGAGTGTTATTTGGCTCTACCTAACTAAGCAGCAAGTAACCCCATCTGGCTCAGAGCCTACCTATGGCCTCAGCTAGCAAATAGCCAAACAGGCAACCTGGCTAACTTCATAGCATAGCTTCTAGACTTAGTAGACCAAGGATCCCAAGTAATCACCAATTCCAGGCTCAGAAGAAGCCAGCTGGTGTCAGAGATATAATGGGTAACACAACTGACAGGCTTTCCTTCCGGCGAAGGATAGCTTTTGGCACTTGTGTCTAAGGAGCATAAACTATCAACTTGTCTGGCTACTGAGCCTCCTTTATATAATTCATGAACAGAAAACCAAGCCAGAAGACATTCCACAAATGTCAGGCACTTCCTGTCACTCTATGTCTTAGTCAGGGTTTGTATTCTTGCACAAAACATCATGACCATGTAGCAAGTTGGGGAGGAAAGGGTTTATTCAGCTTCTGCTTCCACATAGGCCTTAATCACCAAAGGAAGTCAAGACAGGAACTCACACTGGAGGAACTCACACATGGAGGGATGCTGCTTACTGGCTTGTTTCCCCTGGCTTTCTCAGCTTGCTTTCTTATAGAACCCAGTACTACCAGCCCAGAGATGGCACCACTCACAATGGGCCCTTCCCCCTTGATCACTAATTGAGAAAATGCCTTACAGCTGGATCTCATGGAGGTATTTCCTCAAGGGAGGTTCCTTTCTCTGTGATAACTCTAGCTTGTGTTAAGTTGACACACAAAATCAGGCTTTACACCCCCACTTAGGTGAAGCAAAGCAAAAATTTCAACATTTGCAAATGGATAACTGGACTACATCTCATGAATAGAATACAGGACATATCACCCCCAACGGAAGCAGAAAAAGCTTTTGGCAAACTCAGGATGCTTTCCTAATAAAAATCAACCTCACAAAAGGTTTTGTTTTAATTCATCCCATTTAGACTTTCCTAAGTTTAGGAGCTGATGTCATTTATCCATTTGAAAAATCCCATTAACTTTTCTTTACAAATTACTCTTCTGTTCCCTCTATTTCTATGTCTTTGTTTCTCCTTTCCTCCATCCTTCTTCCTTCCTTCCTTCCTTCCTTCCTTCCTTCCTTCCTTCCTTCCTTGTCTTGCAGAACATCTGGTTTCTTTTCTTCTAAAAAAGACATTGTTTTTCATTTATGTATATGAATATAATAACTGCATGTATATTAGTGTACTACATGTGTGCTTGGTGTCCATGGATGTCAGATTTTCTTGGAACTTCAGTTATAGGTTTCTGCAAACTACCATGTTGGTGCCTGGAATTCAACCAGCGTCCACTTAACCGCTAAACTATCTCTCTAGCCCGGAGAGTAATAGACTTTCTTGGCATAGGCAGACAGATCTCTGGGTTCAAGAGTAGCCTGGTCTATAGAGCAGGTTCCAGTATAGCCAGGGATACACAGAGTAACCCTTTCTTGCCAATTCCTCTACCCCACAAATAAAACAAGAAGAGGAAATAAAAATACAATAGATGACAAAGGGACTGGAGACAGGGTAACATAAGACTTAAGGGTCAAGACATTTGAGTCAGGGGCTGTTGAGATGGCTCCATGCAGAGGGCGTGGGTTGGACTCCCATTACTCACATGGTGGTTCATAACCACACATAACTTCTGTTCCTGGGCATCTGATGCCCTCCTCTGACATCTATGGGCAACAAGCATATATGGTGTACACTGCACATAAGTGATGCACAAATGCAGGCAAAACACTAATACAGAAAACCAAAATTAATAAATCTCATTTTAAAACACACTTTATACTTTTAAAAGAAATAAAAGATGAGCCATTTTCAGGGCCAGAAACTTGAGTCTAACCACTTTTACAGACATTTGGGACAGAAACCAGCAACCACACAGGGTGACAGTCAACAGGAGTCCAGTCCTACCACACTCAGAGACCACATACCATCTTCACAATGAACAAGAGGAAGGGACAGACCCATGCTGGAAATGCTCCAAGCTTAGGTCTGTGGTTTCCTCTATGTTAAGTGAGCTCTGCCTGTTTTGAAGTGTTCTGTGCTGCTGTAGCTTGGGAACAGCAAATGAGGTCTCACAAATACAGTGTGTCTCGGTTAGTGTTCTCTTGCTGTGATGACATACCATGACCATAGCAATTCTTAAAAAAGAACGTATTTAATTGTGGCTTGCTTACAGTTTCAGAGGTTTAATTTGACTTGTCAATTTGAATTGTCATCAGGTCAGAGAGCATGGCCAGATGTAGAAAGATATGGTGATGGAGAAGTAGCTGAGAGTTCTAGATCTGGACCAGCTGGAAGCAGGAAGAGGGAGACTCTGGGATTAGAATGGGCTTTTTGAAACCTCTAAGCCAACTCCCAGTGACACACTTTCTCCAACATGTCTATACCTCCTAATCCTTACAAGTAGTACCACTCCCCGGTGACTAAATATTCAAATCTGTGGTCCTATGGGAGCCATTCTCATCCAAACCCATTCACACAGTGCATTCACTGATCAGGACCCACTGTGATGACACCTCAGGCTTTATGGCAGAGGGGCCACCATAGCCAATGGCAGAGAAGAGAGTGCCCAGAAACACAAAGGAATATAGGATCCCTTGGTGATTGATTGATCAATGATGTCCTTAGAAACTGACCTCAGATAGAAAACAAAAACAACACCCAGGTTACACCTTGTGGTAATATCCAATGTCCAACCATAGTGATGGGGTATAACCACAGCAACCATATAATAAACAAAGGACAGTGGAATGGAAGACCCCGTCTAGAAGAATGATCCAGAAGCTATAATGAAAGTCTTCTCAAAGCACTTAGCAGAGCAGAAGAACCAATGTAGACACATGGTGAAGATGGGCAGGGAGTTAACAAGGTTACAGAGATGTAGGTTACAGAGGAGCTTACAAAACCATGGAGATGAGCTAGGACCCCTTGTAAAATTTATATTATCCTTCACCACAATGTATTTCTTTAAAAATTAGAAATTAGGAGATGGACAGATTGCTCAGTGGTTAAGAACACTGGCTGCCTTTCCAGAGCACCCAGATTCAGTTCCCAGCACCCACATGGTAGGTCACACCTGTCTGGAACTCCTGGGAATCTAATACACTCTTCTGACTTCCTGGGACACCAGACATGATATGCTGCACAGACATGCATGCAGGCAAAGCCCTCATACACATAAAACAATGAAATAATATAAGATTCAGTTAGAAATCAAGACTAGCTAGGTGGCTCAGTGACTTGATCCCCAAGTGTACAGACTTGAGCTCAGCTTCCCAGAATTCACATAAACGCTGGATGCTACAGCAGATGCCTGAAGTTCCAGCACACCTGCAGCTCCATAGGTGATGGAGGCAGGGGACTCCCTGGGAACCTCAACTTCCAACTAACCTAGTGGACACAGGCAAACAGGAGATCCTGCCTCAAACTCAAACAAGGTGCAAGGGGAGCACGATTCCCCACATTGTCCTCTGATCTCCACACATGTGATATATAGATATATATATACACACACATATATAGTGTGTGTATGTATATGTATATATTGCGTTAATACACAGATACACACACATAATATATATATATATATATATATATATATATATATATATATATAGAGAGAGAGAGAGAGAGAGAGAGAGTTAATACACAGATACACACAGACACACACACTTCATTCACACACACACATACTCACATATACCCAACACCCATAGACATACACATAGACTGCATCCACACACGCATATATAAACAGCATTCACACACATACACATACAGTGCATTTATATACATATACATACACCCACATACTCACTGTCTTAGTTAGGATTTTACTGCTGTGAACAGACACCATAACCAAGGCAAGTCTTATTAAAAAAACAACATTTACTTGGGGCTGGCTTACAGGTTCAGAGGTTCAGTCCATTATCATCAAGGTGGGAGCATGGCAATATCCAGGAAGGCATGGCGCAGGCAGAGCTGAGAGTTCTATGTCTTCATCCAAAGGCTGCTAGTGGAAGACTGACTTCCAGGCAACTAGGGTGAGGATCTTATGCCCACACTCACAGTGACACACCTACTTCAACAAGGCCACACCTCCAAATGGTGCTACTCCCTGGTCCAAGAATATACAAACCATCACACTCACACACTGCATTTACACACACATGCTCATGTAAGCACAGTATTCACACACACACACACACACACACACACACACACAATACTGCATTCGCACACACTCGCTCACACATACACACACTACATTCACACACAGAGATTTTTTTTTAAGCTGTAAAGGAAAGAAACCAAGCTACTAAACATTAAGTCGTTGTCATGGGGGAAGACCAGGAGACAGCCTTACACATAAAAAGATTAAAATCCTAACAAAGATAGCACAGGAGCAGTGAGAACTGGGGGGCTAATGTGGCTCCAGGGTAGAATCCTTTTGTCTAAAAAAAGAGACAGACGAAAAGAAACAAACTTTCCCTGAATAAAGATAGATTCCCACATGTTACCTGAAGAACACAGAACTGTGATCCAAACAAAACAAACAAAAACTCATGCCAGGCCAGGTAGGGCAGGCCTTTAAGCCGAAGGACTCAGGAAGCTGAAACAGGAAAATTACGGTTTCAAGGCTATCCTGGGCAACTGAATGAGATTGTGTCTCAAATTAAAAAGTAAAGGGAGGGCTGGAGATATAGTTCAGAGGTAGAGAACTTGCTCGGCAAGCACAAAGCTCTAGGTTCAAAGGCAGCCACGGCAAGCAGAAACACAAAAGCCCCAACACCCCAAGGGTGCTTGATTTTCTCAGTGGCTTCCATTATCACTTTATTTATGGATGTGTCTTTCTTACAAGATCAATACTACAATTCAAATTTAACTTTGTATAAGAGGAAACCCACTATACACAGTGCCAAAAGACAAGGGAGAATATAGCTACGGTTTCTCAAGACATTTAACCAGTGCATAGAAGAAGTGCATATAAAAACCACATAGGGGTTTTTATACAAGAAAAATAAATGAATTAAATCTGTTAAAAAATAAATGAACACCTGACTAAAGATATCGAAAACAGACCAGTGCTGGAGAGGGAGCTGAAGGGCCAGTGCATAAGAAACGCAACCCATTTCCTGCTTAATAGAGAGACTGCAAAACAGCACACATCTCTATTGCCTTTGTGTACTTGGGCTGAGAGAGGAAGACGCCTCATCTCAGTAGCTACTGGCAGGGAAATGCATAGACTTTGCCTCCTCAGCAGCCATTTGGCAGCGTCTATAAAGCAAGTAACGCCCTTTGTCTCGGTAGTCCCCTGATTATATCTTTGATTCAAGACAAAATACTAGTCAATAAGCATAATGCATTATACGGCCAACGTTCCCACAGCTTGTGGGTGACAGTCAACAATGGTAGTGAGCGAAAGTTCATCAAAAGGAGACTGGTTTAACTGGTTTAAAACTCGTGGAAAGGACTGGCAAGCTGGCACAGTGGAAAAGGAGCCAGCAACCAAGCCTGATGACTTGGCTCAGATCCCAGAAGCCACACGGAAGAGGGGAGGTACCACCTCCTCTATTTTGCCCCCTGACTCTATGACACACGCAAAGCTGCCGCACGTGTGCACACATAAATAAGCATTACATTGAATGATACATTTCTTGGTTCATATACAAGTGCTCTGAACGGCAGGGAGCTGTGGAAAAAGAGTAAAGTAAGTGTACCCTCATTACATGGAGGACCTTGCCAAGGCTTCTACTCTTTAAAACAGGCTAAGGCTGAAAACACCGCACACTGTTACAAAATGAAAATACGCATTAACGAAAACAAATTATACATGAAATGCATTGGGAAAGATAAAGGGGCTGGAGAGATAGGTCAGAGCAATGATTGTTCTTCAAAAGGACTGGAGTTCAGCTCCCAGTCTGTCAGCTCATAGCCATCTATAACTCTAACTACAGGGGACCTGACATCCTCTTCTGTCCTCCAAAGGCACATTCCCTAATAGTGTACACACTCTTTTCTCTCTCTCTCTTACACACACACACACACACACACACACACACACACACACACGCGCGCGCGCGCGCGCACACAGGCAAGCACACGCACGCACGCACCCAATAAATAATTTGTAGACAATAAGAAAGACCCAGGTATGGTATTGTACACCTTTAATCCCTGTACTTGGGAGGCAGAGGCAGATGGATCTCTATTGTAAGTCCAAGTCCAGGCAGGTTTACATAGCAAGTTTCAGGTCACCCTGGACAACATAATAAAAAAGACCAAGAGACCGTGCCTTAAAATTAAAAATAAATAATATAGGGAAGATTGAGCCCAAGGAGTGGGCTAAGTATATGGGGGCAGCTGAGGGGTCTTATCCTTTCTATATTTCCACAAGTTTGAAAGCTTATAAACCACATTTTATTATGAAATGGTCCTGGTGGTCTAGGCCTGTAACCTCAGTCACTCAGAGGCTCACAAGTTCAAGGTCAGCCTAACCTATACAATGAGTTCCACACTGGTGTGAGTAACTTAGCAAAACCTTGAGTCAAAGTTCTAAAAAATAAATAGAAAGAGATATATAATCAGGCATATTCAAAGCCCGAGGTTCATCTGCAGTACTGAAAAAAAAATGTATTACTTCCTTTGTACTAACAAAAACACTGCCCAACATTATTTATGCATAGTAGCGCATCTGAGTTACTGGAGCAAACAGAATTCTACTGTTTCCTGCCAGAGCTAACATCCAACTAGAACAGAAAACTAAAGGGAAATAGAAATATGTGGCTTGCCCTGACCTTTGCAATCAAGGCCCTTTCTTGTCTTTTGTCTTCCTTGGATCGAGGTCTGACAGTGAGAGCTTAAACAAGGAGTGAGCCTGGGCACAGCTTTCTTGGTGACAAGTCCTGCCAGACAGGTAGGAGAAACAGGGCAGCAGGTGCCAACTGTTTACCCAGCATCGTCTGCTATTTGGACTTCTTCCCTGAGGTGACTTTCCTGCAGGAGTCCTGCTCTAATGCAGAGAGAGGCAGAGGGACTGAGACCGCTTGGGTCACAAGATAATAACAGAACCATGCCACAGGAGTCCCTGTCAGCTGTGGCCAAAGTCTCCCTCTGACAGCTGAGCAGTGGTCATAAAGACAGTTATGACTTGTGTACAATCTGGCAAGCTTGTCTCTCTCGGCAGCGGATATCAAACTCAAGTGTTCAGGTATGCTGATGTTCTCTCTCTTTCTCTCTCTGTGTCTGTCTGTCTGTCTGTCTGTCTGTCTGTCTCTCTCTCTCTCTCTCTCTGTCTGTCTGTCTGTCTCTTCGCCTCATCACCCCCAAATCTATCCCCTCTCATTATAGGCCAAAGCTACTTCATGTCAGGCGGTTTGGACTGACTGAAGCTTGGGTCACTAATTCAAGACATAAAATCAACCGTGTTGTCAGAGGGAAAGGTTACAGAGGGAAAAAGACCCATCTGGGGCTGCTGTTGCTCCCTTCCATCTTCCACAGCTGCCTGGGGCCTGGGACAGTGAGCTCTGATCCCTTGGTGTCTGCACAGGCTTCTGTGTGTTTGCCTTGGGCCACAGCTGAGAGCAGGAAGTGAGCCCAAGCACTAAGAAACCAGAGAGGGCTCCGCCCTGATGGGGAAAAGAAAAACGAAAGTAATTCTCTAATCTCAAGGGTGCTGCTGTGAGATCCTGTCCCATCCATCATTTTTGGAATGTTGTAGCAAGGAGGAGAAAGGGGACCTAGAGGATTGCAGAAGGGTACACCAGGACAAGCTGAGCCAGTTCCTGAGAGTGCCTTCTTTATGGAAAGATGGGACAAACAAACAAAACAAAACAATTAAAACTACTCCACAGAAACTCAAACTGTTCTCTCTTGCTCCTGTGTCTAGGAGGGGAGCAGGGATCCCCCCAGGGTTGGTTGTCATGTCCCTGGCTGAAGTGACTTGGGTAAGGAGACAGCAGGGAAGGAGGGTCAAACACTTGCAAGGTATCTCTCAGGCCAGCAGGAGACCCAGGAATGTGGCCAGGACAAGATTTCTCAGACCCAGGATTGAGGACATCCCCCAACTCCATAGACATTGGGTCAGAGCAAGACTTGGGTCTCTGAAGACTTGTCATCCCAGCCTAGAAGTCAAAGGCAGGAGGAAGCTGCAGCAGTGGCCACCAGGGCATGAGGACAAAGATGTGGTCCTCCCTTCTGAGGTGCAGATATGATAAGTAGTGATGAGCTGTCACCTCCAGTGAGTCTTTCTAGGAGGCCCCTCATGGATCATTAGGATATATCAAGTTCTCTCTGTTCCTCCTTCTGGGAGCACTTTCTCTGAGGGACTTGGGGACCTGAGGTGAGCCTCTACCCTGACAGGTCTCCTAGCAGAGAGTCTGCTTGCCTCTTTCTCATCCTTTAGTTCACATGCACAGGGATAGGCTGGTATGAAGCTGGGGTGGGTATGACTCACAAGAGTAGTGTGAGGCCATGCCTGAGGTTAGCCTTTGGGGTCTTTTAGTGCCCCACATTTTAGCCATGTCTCCATTTCTACTTCGATCTAGAATAAGAAACTTTGGGATGATTTTACAGGACTCTAAGTAACAAGATTTTGCAGAAGCACCTCAAAGCTAATGTGTGCATGGGAATCCAATGTCTATATGTTGCTGGTTCAGTTCCTTCTTGGAGACACAGAGGAGTGCACACAGGGAGAGCTGAACTATCACTATACTGTCCAGTGTCTGGCTGGCACTCCTGAGACCTGAAGGCCCAGCTCCACAGTCAAGTGTAACTCTTGGGAGGTGAGGTGCACAGGGAACAGAACGTTGCTACACCTACTTACCCCAAAGCAGCTCTGGAAGAATGCTATTAAAGGGTCCCCCCTTCCCTGAATACCCCGCACCCCAGTTTCCAGCTATAATATTGGCAGAATTGTTCATACAGAAATCTAGAACATTCTGGCCTTGTGTTACTCTACCTGGGTGAGAATAAGATGGCTATCATAACTTTGAATCAAATTGGAAGCAAGCTTTGATACTGTCAGGATGAACTCTGGCCAGGTCTATTCCTGGATGCACAAAAGAATGGCAAATTTCACAGAGGCTTAAATGAGTAACCCCATAAGGCCACCATATTTCCCTTTGTGTCCAATCAGGGGGAATTATGCTTCCTGATATAATTCCTGCCTGCATCCAATCAGGCAAGCATACATGTTGACATGTTTCCCACATACGTACCTCCTGCCTACATGTGACCAAGCACATCCTATGTAGTTGGGGCAAACAAATCTGTGTAGGGAAGTGAAAACATGTGTCTTGTTTCACAGAGGCATTCTTGTTTCACAGATCTCTTTGACACAGTAATTAAAATTCAAAGCATAACTTTGGCTGTCATGCTTTGGAAAACCACACAACACGGCTTCAAAACAAGGTAGAATAAAGGTTTCAGGAGGGGAAACTTCAGTTTTCAGGCCATCCTGGAAGAGGTTGCATGTCAGATGAAAGACTGAAGATACTTACAGAAACATCATGGGACTCATGGTTTGGAAGGCACTTGGCAAAGTAAAAGGGTTCTTAGGTACTGAGGGCCCATTCTTGTACAAGAGTGATTGGAGTGGCAGCTACTGACCAACTCCCGCTTAGGCCAGAATTTAGGCTTTTGTTGCAGCAGAGGGGACACATGATTGTAATGGCTCAGATTGCAAGCAATCTGTTTATGAAAGGCAACGCTCAGCTTTCAGTTCAGAGGGTATTAGACAAGCCCTGGACTTTCATTTCTTGGAGATCTGCTCTTCACTCTCCAGACCCTGGTTGTTTTGTGTTTTGTTTTTTTGTTTTTTCATAACTATACTCACCACAAAGCCTCCTGCCAAAGGTTTTGTTTTGTTTTTTTCCTGCCCTAATCAGGGCGGTGTTTGCTCCCAAGTTCAAACAAAGGGAAGCAGGAAGTTAATTCTGGGCTAGCTGCCTCCCAACTTTTGACATCTCTCCCAAATCCTGTCTGAGTTCTTCCTTTTGTAGAAACCTCAGGTTGTTTGGGGTTTTTGCTTCCAAAGTCACTGCCTGAGTAACAGTTTGTAGGCAGGAGCTTCTTCACCAACAGTTAAGACAAGCTTCTTTATTTCTCACCAAATACCAGCAAAGGAGTTTTGGTCACTCCCATAGCCAGCTTGACTCTGGAGGCACGAGAGGATCCAGACAAAGCCCCCTGAGCTTTCTACCCACTCAGAGGGTGGCATGGCCCTTACTGATCAGCACAGCCATGAAGAACGCCTTTTAAAAGAGAGACACCACTCAAAACCACACACTCCTGTGCTTTCCTGCTCACAGGAATGAGCCACACACCTGTGGCAAACACACGGCTGTTCTACACATTCTGCTGGAGTTAGTAGCAGCCTTATTGACAGGAATGATGTAGGCGATGTTCTAAGAAGCCTGAAAATCCCTTTTCTTTGCTGAAGGAGGTGGAGGGATAGCATCAGATCTGGGTTTTGTTTTAGACACTTGTTAAGTAGTCTTTACTTTCTAAGGGACTCTGGTTACAGCCCTCTCTCTACCTCTGGCTTTTAATAGGATAGCTGACTTCCACCATGTGCCCTCTTTGCCCACCACTCTTTTGATAGGTATAAAGCAGTATCTTTATAGGTTGCTCTGTTGTCCTGCCTTCAGTAGCATTAGGTCTCTACCTGTCTCTCTACAGAAATCACTTAGTCTGGCTGCGACAGTTGAGTGATTCTGGTTATCTGGAACCGAATCTTTCTATTGTTACTATAGAAATAGGAATTGAGAGATGGTCTCACCATTGTTCCATCCTTCAGAGAGCAGCCAGTGCTGAGCTGATCAAGGATGCTCATGACCCCAGCAGTGTTCCTGATCACCTCATTAAGTTCATGTCTCCGAGTGACCCTAAGGAACACGGTCATCTATCTCATGGGCTATTCTCCAGTACTAGAGAGTAGAGTCATCTCACTACTTCAGTTAGATTTGTAACCCTGAGTCTGTGGTCATGGTTCCAATAATGAAGCAGCACTTCATCAATGTGTGCTGAAAATAGGAGGAGCATACAGGAGCTGCCCAGGGACAGCCTAGACCGATGACCCTTGCCATCACCAGACTGATTAGCTTCTACAGCACAGAAGAACACTTAAGTGTTGATAACTCATGGGTGCCAGGCTAACCAACTCAGCTACCACCAGGCCCAGATACAGGGCTTTGACCTGACCAACCCCATCATCTACCCCAGCTATGAACTGCTGGAGCAGGTGAATGGATCAGTGCTGCTCTTCCAAAGCTGCAGGATCTCCATGACACAAGGCAACAACAGGATATCTGAGATGCATCCTGGGGAGGATCCAGTATTGATGGTAGAGCAGAGCCAGAGGCTTCGAATCAAACCAATGACCAAATGTTCATTGCAATGAACATTTGCAAGAAGAGCTGTTTGGATACTGTGTAAACTGTGTGACACACTGCAGCTTTCATGGCAAGATTGTTTTTGTTGTTATTGTTTTCTTTTCTTTGGGGGTGGGGGAGGTTGCCAGGGTAGAGCGGGATAGGACAGGACTGGAAGATGAGTGGGAATTGTAGTGCATGATGGGAAATTCACCAAGAATCAGTTTTTTAAAAATTTAAACTATTGATAACTCTGTCAGCCAGTTTAGTTTTCCAGCTTTCTTTATCCAGTATCTAAACCCAAACACAATCTCCATGCCTCTCCTGTAGGCTGGGCTTGTCACTCCTTTAATGTGAGGCCCCTTTCACATGGCTTCCAGCCCTAACCTTGGTTTGTCTACTGAGCTATGCTGGGAATCCCCTGTGTAGTCTTTTTTTTTTAATTAGGTATTTAGCTCATTTACATTTCCAATGCTATACCAAAAGTCCCCCATACCCACCCACCCCCACTCCCCTACCCACCCACTCCCCCTTTTTGGCCCTGGCGTTGCCCTGTACTGGGGCATATAAAATTTGTGTGTCCAATGGGCCTCTCTTTACAGTGATGGCCGACTAGGCCATCTTTTGATACATATGCAGCTAGAGTCAAGAGCTCCGGGGTACTGGTTAGTTCATAATGTTGTTCCACCTATAGGGTTGCAGATCCCTTTAGCTCCTTGGGTACTTTCTCTAGCTCCTCCATTGGGAGCCCTGTGATCCATCCATTAGCTGACTGTGAGCATCCACTTCTGTGTTTGCTAGGCCTCGGCATAGTCTCACAAGAGACAGCTACATCTGGGTCCTTTCGATAAAATCTTGCTAGTGTATGCAATGGTGTCAGCGTTTGGATGCTGATTATGGGGTGGATCCCTGGATATGGCAGTCTCTACATGGTCCATCCTTTCATCTCATCTCCAAACTTTGTCTCTGTAACTCCTTCCAAGGGTGTTTTGCTCCCACTTCTAAGGAGGGGCATAGTGTCCACACTTCAGTCTTCATTTTTCTTGAGTTTCATGTGTTTAGGAAATTGTATCTTATATCTTGGGTATCCTAGGTTTTGGGCTAATATCCACTTATCAGTGAGTACATATTGTGTGAGTTCCTTTGTGAATGTGTTACCTCACTCAGGATGATGCCCTCCAGGTAAATCCATTTGGCTAGGAATATCATAAATTCATTCTTTTTAATAGCTGAGTAGTACTCCATTGTGTAGATGTACCACATTTTCTGTATCCATTCCTCTGTTGAGGGGCATCTGGATTCTTTCCAGCTTCTGGCTATTATAAATAGGGCTGCTATGAACATAGTGGAGCATGTGTCCTTCTTACCAGTTGGGGCATCTTCTGGATATATACCCAGGAGAGGTATTGCTGGATCCTCCGGCAGTACTATGTCCAATTTTCTGAGGAACCGCCAGACTGATTTCCAGAGTGGTTGTACAAGCCTGCAATCCCACCAACAATGGAGGAGTGTTCCTCTTTCTCCACATCCACGCCAGCATCTGCTGTCACCTGAATTTTTGATCTTAGCCATTCTGACTGGTGTGAGGTGGAATCTCAGGGTTGTTTTGATTTGCATTTCCCTGATGATTAAGGATGTTGAACATTTTTTCAGGTGCTTCTCTGCCATTCGGTATTCCTCAGGTGAGAATTCTTTGTTCAGTTCTGAGCCCCATTTTTTAATGGGGTTATTTGATTTTCTAAAGTCCACCTTCTTGAGTTCTTTATATATGTTGGATATTAGTCCCCTATCTGATTTAGGATAGGTAAAGATCCTTTCCCAATCTGTTGGTGGTCTTTTTGTCTTATTGACAGTGTCTTTTGCCTTGCAGAAACTTTGGAGTTTCATTAGGTCCCATTTGTCAATTCTCGATCTTACAGCACAAGCCATTGCTGTTCTGTTCAGGAATTTTTCCCCTGTGCCTATATCTTCAAGGCTTTTCCCACTTTCTCCTCTATAAGTTTCAGTGTCTCTGGTTTTAAGTGAAGTTCCTTGATCCACTTAGATTTGACCTTAGTACAAGGAGATAAGTATGGATCGATTCGCATTCTTCTACATGATAACAACCAGTTGTGCCAGCACCAATTGTTGAAGATGCTGTCTTTCTTCCACTGGATGGTTTTAGCTCCCTTGTCGAAGATCAAGTGACCATAGGTGTGTGGGTTCATTTCTGGGTCTTCAATTCTATTCCATTGGTCTACTTGTCTGTCTCTATACCAGTACCATGCAGTTTTTATCACAATTGCTCTGTAGTAAAGCTTTAGGTCAGGCATGGTGATTCCACCAGAGGTTCTTTTATCCTTGAGAAGAGTTTTTGCTATCCTAGGTTTTTTGTTATTCCAGATGAATTTGCAAATTGCTCCTTCTAATTCGTTGAAGAATTGAGTTGGAATTTTAATGGGGATTGCATTGAATCTGTAAATTGCTTTTGGCAAGATAGCCATTTTTACAATGTTGATCCTGCCAATCCATGAGCATGGGAGATCCTTCCATCTTCTGAGATCTTCTTTAATTTCTTTCTTCAGAGACTTGAAGTTTTCATCATACAGATCCTTCACTTCCTTAGTTAGAGTCACGCCGAGATATTTTATATTATTTGTGACTATTGAGAAGGGTGTTGTTTCCCTAATTTCTTTCTCAGCCTGTTTATTCTTTGTATAGAGAAAGGCCATTGACTTGTTTTTTTTTTTTTTTCCATTTTTTATTAGGTATTTAGCTCATTTACATTTCCAATGCTATACCAAAAGTCCCCCATACCCACCCACCCCCACTCCCCTACCTGCCCACTCCCCCTTTTTGGCCCTGGCGTTCCCCTGTTCTGGGGCATATAAAGTTTGTGTGTCCAATGGGCCTCTCTTTCCAGTGATGGCCGACTAGGCCATCTTTTGATACATATGCAGCTAGAGTCAAGAGCTCCGGGGTACTGGTTAGTTCATAATGTTGATCCACCTATAGGGTTGCAGATCCCTTTAGCTCCTTGGGTACTTTCTCTAGCTCATCCATTGGGAGCCCTGTGATCCATCCATTAGCTGACTGTGGGCATCCACTTCTGTGTTTGCTAGGCCCCGGCATAGTCTCACAAGAGACAGCTACATCTGGGTCCTTTCGATAAAATCTTGCTAGTGTATGCAATGGTGGATATTTTATATCCAGCTATTTCACCGAAGCTATTTATCAGGTTTAGGAGTTCTCTGGTGGAATTTTTGGGGTCACTTATATATACTATCATATCATCTGCAAAAAGTGATATTTTGACTTCCTCTTTTCCAATTTGTATCCCCTTGATCTTCTTTTGTTGTCGAATTGCTCTGGCTAATACTTCAAGTACTATGTTGAAAAGGTAGGGAGAAAGTGGGCAGCCTTGTCTAGTCCCTGATTTTAGTGGGATTGCTTCCAGCTTCTCTCCATTTACTTTGATGTTGGCTACTGGTTTGCTGTAGATTGCTTTTATCATGTTTAGGTATGGGCCTTGAATTCCTGATCTTTCCAGAACTTTTATCATGAATGGGTGTTGGATCTTGTCAAATGCTTTTTCTGCATCTAACGAGATGATCATGTGGTTTTTGTCTTTGAGTTTGTTTATATAATGGATTACATTGATAGATTTTTGTATATTAAACCATCTCCGCATCCCTGGAATAAAACCTACTTGGTTAGGATGGATGATTGCTTTAATGTGTTCTTGGATTCGGTTAGCGAGAATTTTATTGAGGATTTTTGCATCGATATTCATAAGAGAAATTGGTCTGAAGTTCTCTATCTTTGTTGGATCTTTCTGTGGTTTAGGTATCAGAGTAATAGTGGCTTCATAAAATGAGTTGGGTAGAGTACCTTCTACTTCTATCTTGTGAAAAAGTTTGTGCAGAACTGGAATTAGATCTTCTTTGAAGGTCTGATAGAACTCTGCACTAAATCCGTCTGGTCCTGGGCTTTTTTTGGCTGGGAGACTATTTATAACTGCTTCTATTTCTTTAGGGGATATGGGACTGTTTAGGAGGTCAACTTGATCCTGATTCAACTTTGGTACCTGGTATCTGTCCAGAAATTTGTCCATTTCGTACAGGCTTTCCAGTTTTGTTGAGTATAGCCTTTTGTAGAAGGATCTGATGGTGTTTTGGATTTCTTCAGGATCTGTTGTTATGTCTCCCTTTTCATTTCTGATTTTGTTAATTAGGATTTTGTCCCTGTGCCCTCTAGTGAGTCTAGCTAAGGGTTTATCTATCTTGTTGATTTTCTCAAAGAACCAACTCCTCGTTTGGTTAATTCTTTGAATAGTTCTTCTTGTTTCCACTTGGTTGATTTCACCCCTGAGTTTGATTATTTCCTGCCATCTACTCCTCTTGGGTGAATTTGCTTCCTTTTTTTCTAGACCTTTTAGATGTGTTGTCAAGCTGATAGTATGTGCTCTCTCCTGTTTCTTCTTGGAGGCACTCAGAGCTATGAGTTTCCCTCTTAGAAATGCTTTCATTGTGTCCCAAAGGTTTGGGTACGTTGTGGCTTCATTTTCATTAAACTCTAAAAAGTCTTTAATTTCTTTCTTTATTCCTTCCTTGACCAAGGTATCATTGAGAAGAGTGTTGTTCAGTTTCCATGTGAATGTTGGCTTTCTATTATTTTTTTTGTTATTGAAGATCAGCCTTAGTGCATGGTGATCTGATAGGATACATGGGACAATTTCAATATTTTTGAATCTGTTGAGGCCTGTTTTGTGACCTATTATGTGGTCAATTTTGGAGAAGGTACCATGAGGTGCTGAGAAGAAGGTATATCCTTTTGTTTTAGGATAAAATGTTCTGTAGATATCTGTTAAGTCCATTTGTTTCATCACTTCTGTTAGTTTCAGTGTGTCCCTGTTTAGTTTCTGTTTCCATGATCTGTCCATTGGTGAAAGTGGTGTGTTGAAGTCTCCCACTATTATTGTGTGAGGTGCAATGTGTGCTTTGAGCTTTACTAAAGTTTCTTTAATGAATGTGGCTGCCCTTGTATTTGGAGCATAGATATTCAGTATTGAGAGTTCCAATTGGAGGATTTTACCTTTGATGAGAACGAAGTGCCCCTCCTTGTCTTTTTTGATGACTTTGGGTTGGAAGTCAATCTTATCAGATATTAGGATGGCTACTCCAGCTTGTTTCTTCATACCATTTGCTTGGAAAATTGTTTTCCAGCCTTTCATTCTGAGGTAGTGTCTACCTTTTTCTCTGAGATGTGTTTCCTGTAAGCAGCAAAATGTTGGGTCTTGTTTGTGTAGCCAGTTTGTTAGTCTATGTCTTTTTATTGGGGAGTTGAGACCATTGATGTTAAGAGATATTAAGGAAAAGTAATTGTTGCTTCCTGTTATTTTTGTTGTTAAAGTTGGCATTCTGTTCTTGTGGCTGTCTTCTTTTAGTTTTGTTGAGGGATTACCTTCCTGTTTTTTCTAGGGCGTTGTTCCCGTTCTTGTATTGGTTTTTTTCTGTTATTATCCTTTGAAGGGCTGGATTCGTGGAGAGATAATGTGTGAATTTGGTTTTGTCGTGGAATACTTTGGTTTCTCCATCTATGGTAATTGAGAGTTTGGCTGGGTATAGTAGCCTGGGCTGGAATTTGTGTTCTCTTAGTGTCTGTATAACATCTGTCCAGGCTCTTCTGGCTTTCATAGTCTCTGGTGAAAAATCTGGTGTAATTCTGATAGGCTTGCCTTTATATGTTACTTGACCTTTTTCCCTTACTGCTTTTAGTATTCTATCTTTATTTAGTGCATTTGTTGTTCTGATTATTATATGTCGGGAGGAATTTCTTTTCTGGTCCAGTCTATTTGGAGTTCTGTAGGCTTCTTGTATGTTCATAGGCATCTCTTTCTTTAGATTTGGGAAGTTTTCTTCAATAATTTTGTTGAAGATGTTTGCTGGTCCTTTGAGTTGAAAAATCTTCATTCTCATCCACTCCTATTATCCGTAGGTTTGGTCTTCTCATTGTGTCCTGGATTTCCTGGATATTTTGAGTTAGGATCTTTTTGCATTTTCCATTTTCTTTGATTGTTGTGCCGATGTTCTCTATGGAATCTTCTGCACCTGAGATTCTCTCTTCCATCTCTTGTATTCTGTTGCTGATGCTCAAATCTATGGTTCCAGATTTCTTTCCTAGGGTTTCTATCTCCAGTGTTGCCTCACTTTGAGTTTTCTTTATTGTGTCTACTTCCCTTTTTAGGTCTAGTATGGTTTTGTTCATTTCCATCACCTGTTTGTATGATTTTTCCTCTTTTTCTGTAAGGACTTCTACCTGTTTGATTGTGTTTTCCTGTTTTTCTTTTAGGACTTGTAACTCTTTAGCAGTGTTCTCCTGTATTTCTTTAAGTGATTTATTAAAGTCATTCTTGATGTCCTCTACCATCATCATGAGATATGCTTTTAAATCTAGGTCTAGGTTTTCGGGTGTGTTGGGGTGTCCTAGACTGGACGAAGTGGGAGTGCTGGGTTCTGATGATGGTGAGTGGTCTTGGTTCCTGTTAGAAAGATTCCTACGTTTACCTTTCGCCATCTGGTAATCTCTGGAGTTAGTAGTTATAGTTGACTCTGTTTAGAGATTGTTCTTCTGGTGATTCTGTTACTGTCTATCAGCAGACCTGGGAGACAGATTCTCTCCTCTGAGTTTCAGTGCTCAGAGCACTCTCTGCTGGCAAGCTCTCTTACAGGGAAGGTGCGCAGATACCTTGTTTTTGGACCTCCTCCTGGCCGAAAAAGAAGGCCCAAAACAGGGCCTTTCTCAGAAGCTGTGTTGCTTTGGCAGTTCCCAGAAGCTGTCAGCTTCTGTGGTGCAGACTCTCACCTGTGCAGACTAAATTCCTAAGTTCCAGGGAGTCCCGGAACCAAGATGGCGACCGCTGCTCCTGAGGCTGAGGCCGCCTCCCAAGCCAGGTGGACACCTGTCCTCTGGTCCGGACGGTGGCCGAATGTCTGCGGCCCGCCAAGGGTGCTGCCTCAGTGGCTCTGTGCTTCCGCCTGTTCCAGAAGCTGTTCGGTTCTCTGGCGCACCCTCTCACCTGTTCAGACTAATTTCCTAAGTTCTCCCCTGTGTAGTCTTTATTCAAGCTAGATGGGGGACATAGATGGCTCTTCATTGCAAGGAAGAGTAAAGGGATCCTCTCATAGACAAATAGGTTCAGGGAAACAGGTTCAAAGTCCTCACTCTGAGTCTCAGGACCCTGACATTGGCACAAGACACTTCCTGAACCTAGAATGCAGTCTTCTTGGGAGTTCTGTCTTTGTGAACACAAGGGCCCAGCACATACATGCTTTTGCTGCAGTCTGACTTATGGCTGCAGATATGAGTGACTCTTTCCTCATGATTACTTGGGATTGCTCGATCTAAGGAACTCATATCCATCTATTAGTGCAATGCAGCAAGTGTCACCAGACCCCATCTTTCTTACAGTGACCTTTTCTCCATCCACTATCAAATATGCCACTTTGTGTCAAATATGCCACTTTATGTGTAGCTCACATAGTCTGTAATGCCTTTTTACAGGTTAAAATTTGGCCCCAGTGCTGGTTTAACACCTGAGAACCTTTGGTTAGACAGTGACCTACCTTGAGAACCCCACCCGAAGGCTTTGCCTCTGGGACATTATCTTATAGTGAGTCTTCCAATACATAGGTCCTGAGTTGAGAGCCTTTTTCTGTCTTATTTGATGAGTGGTTTGTTTTTTCCAGAAACCTTTATAAGCCAGGGTAGCTGAGAGTCACTATGTAGCCCAGGCTCGCATTGCATTTGCAGCTATCCTCCTGCCTCAGCCTCTCAAGGACTGAAGCTACAGGAATGAGCCACCACATGGTTTGAAGTCTTGGAAGCTTATGGTTTATTGTGGATTGTTCTCAGGAGAGTAAGAGACAAGAAAAGCAACATATATGTGGGGGGAGGGGTTGGAGTGGTGGTGGAGCAAAGCCAGCTGGAGACAGGCTCCAGCCTAGACCCTTGAAGACCAGAGAGCAGCAATGCACCATACTCTTGATTTCATGGGGAGAAAGGGGGATGGACCCCCAGGGCAGGAGGTGTAACTCATAGCTGCACCTGTTTCCATATGACCAAGAGTAATCATCCGGGAATGATAGAGTCTATAAAGAACACTCATTGCTGCTGCAGGTGAGACAGACATGGCCAGGTGACACCAGCCATGTCTCTGATTTCAGTCAACTCTTTGCATTTGTTTCCTGAATAGCAAACACTTCCTTGAAACTCTTCTCAAACTTGGACTCCAGTCTAAGTCCCGTTTCGCCAAACTTAGGGTTCTTAAAAAAAAAAAAAACATAATGTAGACAAGAATGATGGTACTCATTATCAGTGACAGAAACACATCCTCCCTCTTGGTACTTCTATTCTCTGAGGGACTCCATTAGGTGCACGGTTCATTCACATGTAAAGGACCTTAGAGTTTGGTATTTCTGAGAATCTTGCCTACAGGGAGTAAGAAGCAATCTCAGGCTGGGGAGTTGCCTCAGTGGGTCAGTGTTGGCCACACAAGTGAGAGGACTTGAGTTCAGATTCCCCCCAAGCCTGTGGAAAGCTACATGCACTCCACTGTGGTCGACAGTTGCCTTGTCTCAAAGAAGCTGAGATGGAAAAAAACACACATGGTTGCCCTCTACTTTGACTTTCGTGAATATTATGACACACACATCTGAACTCTCACATAAACATGCACACACTCATGAGTACATACACATCACATATATTCATATACTCATACAAACATTCAAGCTAGGATCTAGAGAGATGGAGTGGTGATTAAGAGCATATAGTACTCTTGCTAAAGACCCAATTCAATTCACTGTACTGATGCCTCTGGACTCCACAGACTTCTACACTCAAATGCACACACACTGTGTCTTCCCCCAAACACACACACACACACACACACACACACACACACACATGGGGGGGGTTCCAGATAGGATTTCTCTATGTAGTCCTGGATATCCTTGAACTTGCTCTATATATAGACTGGGTTAGCCTCAGACTCAGAGATCTGCCTACATCTGCCTCCCATATGCTGGGTTTAAAATCCTGTGCCACCATGCCCACCTTTGACATACATATATTTTTAAAATTATTCTCCTGTGTGTGTGTGTGTGTGTGTGTGTGTGTGTGTGTGTGTTGGGGGTGTTGGCTTAATTTTCCTCTTTGTGGCCCAATAGCTTTGTAGACCAGGAAAAAAGTTAGGTCTCTTGTGCTGGGAACCTTCCTGTTAGTGAAACACATTCTAGATCTTAAACCAAAAAGAAAATCCACTTCCAAATCTCTTTTTCTTTTTTGAGATAAAGTCTCATACCAGGAAGGCTTTGAACACAAGACATTCTTCCTCCATCGGCCTTTTGAATGCTACCATCCCAGGCTTGTATCACTGTGTCTGGCGCTTCCAGATCTCTTATTTATTGATCCTTATTACAGGAAGATGTATGACACTAAACTTTCCAGCATGCAGAAAATGGGTGCAGAGTAACCCTGAAGATGAGATGCAGGCACAAAGGGATGCTGACCTTGAACGTGATTTTGTGATTCCGGAAGATGAGCCTCATGTCTTGCACAAAGTCTTCTACTTGGCAGTAAGCCTGGTCACTCAGCTTTTTCTTGATTATGTCCAACCACATAGGCTCTTGCACACCCACAGTCATCTCTCTAAACTGGTGAGGGAAATAGCCACAGAAGAGTGAATGCCACGGTTCAGCATTTACCTTCCATCAGGTCCCAGAAAGTCTACAGAAACAACAGAGCCTGTGCCCCTCAGGGATTAAGATCACAAATCCCACAATGGCCCTCTCAGTCATGAGACATCAGGAAACCAGGGATCAGGGGTTCACCACCATTACTTACATAATAATAATATGGCATCTTGGAAAAAAAGGAGCTCTCAGAACAGCAATAGACTCTCAAGAGAACATACTCACACTTCTGCAAGAAAAAGGGACTCAGTCAAAGTGACTTAGAAAGGCAGAGTCTATACATGTACCCAGGGGGAAGGTGCCGCTCAAACCCATCTGCAAATCTGACCAACATGAGTGCCTCTTGGTTATAAACTTGTATGACTGAGTTTTTATACCAAGGAGTTATGCTGCGACAGCTCTATGATGGAGTGCGGCTTGGGAGAGCAGGCTCTCTGTGAATGCTATTCTTCTGGCTCCAAGCCTGTCTGTCCTTATCCAGGAAAAAGGAGAAAAGATTGGTTCACAGTGACTCACCAACTGTTCCTGGGGAGCCATCTCCCTCTGCAGTATCTCAGATTCTGGAAGACTCGGTTGACTTCCTAAGGACTGCATCCTACAGAAGATGCAACTCCATGGTGTTCTGAAAGGTTGGACAGGAAGTGAGCAGAGGATATGACCAGTGAAAACAGCCACTGTTCCTATGCCTGTTATTATGCTTTCGTGAATGGCTGACAGTCTATCTGGGGCAAGGGTTCTCAGACACTGAAGGACCCCACTTAGAATCTTAGGTTGCCAGCCCCTGTCAATGTCATGGCAAGAGGCAGCCCTTGGAAAGTGGGCTTTGTAATGAGTGGTAGGTCCCCATTTCCTGACAGAGGTTGCTGGGAGCACAAGGAGACTAGGCACAGTAAAATGGTCTTCAAAAAAATTCTGGGAATCTTGAACTTCCAAGAGTCCATTGCAATGTGGTGAAATGTGGGAAGTAGTCAGTCATGCTTATTTTTCTTTCATAAGTACATAGAAAGCAAAAGTAGTGTATTCTACCCCCGATCTTTTGGACAAGAGGCTTTAGTATACAACTTTGAGAAAAGGCAGTAGTGGTGTGTAGGCAAAGGACCCAGCCTTTATATCAGGAGAGATGGCTCCCTAACACAAAGAACATTAACCTTTTGCTGACAGCATCTTGAGACAGCTCTCTGGGTCTTCCTGTTTGGTATCTGTTAAGAGCCCTTGTGTTTCCCACCTAAAGACCCACACTACCACTCCATAAGGATGATGCATATGACAAGGCGGGGGTACTAGGAGACAGAGAAGGGATCCCATCCCACTCACATCTCAGCTTCCACTGTTGGGATATGACAGTCCTCATGGAAGGCTCTGAAACAAGTATCACAGCAGAAGAGTGTTCCTCCATTCCGGCACACCTCACATTCATCTGAGTTCTGAATCTAGAAAATAGAACATCTTCACCTTTGGCAATCCTCCACAAGGTGGCCTTTGCACGAATCTATAAGGAAATTGATGCTTCTGCCTGGTAGATTTAGGAAAAACATGGAACACAGTTTGCAAAACAAGGCTTCCTGGTCTTCAGTGAAGTCTGGGAGAAGGGAGGCATGAACCAGACCCCATCTTCCCTGTGAAACCAAAGATCCTGACCCAGAATCTTAGGGTGCTGGTTTGAATAAAAATGGCCCCCATAGGGAGTGGTTCTATTAGGAGGCGTGGCCTTGTTGAAACCAGTATGGCTTTGTTGGAGGAATTCTATCACTAGGGGGCAGACTTTGAGGTCTAGGTAGTTCAAACCAGACCTAGATGTTCACAGTCACTTTCTGCTGCCTTCTAATCCAGTTGTAAATCTCCCAGCTACTGCTCCAGCACCATGTCAGCCAGCATGCTGCCATGCTTCCTGCCATGATGATAATGGACTAGACCTCTGAACCGTAAGCCAGACCCAATGAAAACAAAATTTTTTATAAGAGTTGCCCTGGTCATGTTATATCTTCCCAGCAATAAAACCCTAACTAAGACAACTAGCCATAAAACAAGATTTTACATAATCTGACTAATATTCCTAGCATGTAGATAAAAGAAGTTTCTGAAATAAAATATTTAGTCCACTTGCCTCTATAACAATAATGACACTGACTCATCTAAGGGAGATGTACTAGAGATTGAATTGAATTGAATAAACTAAGAGAATACCACATCCTGTAAATTAAGCAGTGAGCATACCATGAATTGAAGAAAGAATCTGGAGAGATTTCTGTCAAGAGGGCCCAGAGCCTGTGGTAGGGCCTCTGAAATGGCAGGATATGACTACAGATGGCCAGGCAAGTGGGTTCAAGGAAGAAAACAAAAAACAAAAAATAATCTGTAGCTTTTGGAACCCTGTAGAAAATCCCACAAGACCAAAGAGATGGGCATGTGAGACATGAGTCACTGTCACTAAAATCCAAGGACTGTAGTCATGTCAGTCACTCAGGGTTGGAGATTGGTATGGTAAGTTTATTCTTGAACTTGATATAATCTAGAATTGTAGGGGTTTGAGTAGATATGGCTCTCCATAGGCTAATAATGTGTTTGAATGCTTGGCTCATAGGAAGTAGCACTATTAGGAGATGTGACCTTGTTGGAGTGGATGTGGCCTTGTTGGAGGTGGGGTTTTACTGTGAAGATGGATTTTGAGGTTATACATGCTCAAGCTACACCCACTATGACACATAAGCTCCTTCTGCTGCCTGCACATCAAGATGTAGAACTCTCAGCTTCTTCTCCAGCACCATATCTGCCTGGATGCTGCCATGCTTCCCACTATGATGATAAAGGACTAATCTGCTGAAACTGTAAGCCAGCCCCAATTAAATGTTTTCCTTTATAAGAGTTGCTTTAGTCATGGTGTCTCTTCACAGCAATAAAACCCCAACAGAAGAATCATCTGAGAAGAGAAGCTCTTCAGCTGTGTATTCTAGGTTGGGGGCATTATAGTTAGACCCAGCCACTGTGGCTTCCTGGGTATGAGAGCAGAGAACGTAAGAGGAGCATGAACATGCACTTGTTGATGCATTGCTCTCTGCAGGCATAAAAGATACTTTGTCCTATGAAAGGGAAAAGAATCCCTCAAGTCAACAGAGGTTTGAACATCTTACCAAGACTAACACAGACTGCCTGGAGTCAAAGTTAATTTCCATCTAGAAAAGCCAATCTTTGACATTATTTGTTCTTTGTTACTATAGAGTAAGATCTATTTATCAAAACCAATGTACAAATACATGTGTGTTCAAGGGGCAGCAGAAGTGTACTATGACCAAACCGCTGCTGCATGTGGGAAGCCTGGCATAACACCAAAATTAAGGCTCAATGTTATATACTGCCTAAACATCTGGAAAAGTCAGAAACGGGGTGGGTACACGGATTAAGGAACTCCACTGAGGAGATTAAGGCAGTACAGTCATGGTTTTGAAGACAGCTTGAAGCCTTGTAACAACAACAACAATGAAACACACACACACACACACACAGACAAAAACCATAAATAGTTGAGAGAGCCTAGGATGGTCTATTAGTTCCCTGCCCCACTCTGTCCTCATGGGACAGTTTTCGTGGGTTTTGTTTCTGCCATTCAGAAAGGTATTCAAATGAGTTCCTCACAACCTCCCTTGGTATGTTGCTGGGGTTTCCTATGACTACTGTTAACACGGGAACCAGGAAGAATCAGAATAACATGTGGAGAGGAAAACATGCATTCCTGGTCCCAACTTCAAGGAGAATGGTGACAGTTTGAGAAATGAGAGGTGGTTCTATAGGAACACAGAAAAATCACAATTCAGGTATGGTGGCACATAGTAGGAAAGTCAAGACGGGAAGGTCAGGACCCTTGGCTACATAGTGAGTTTGTGGTTATTTTGGTCTACATGAGACCCTATCTCAAAAATATCAGGGAAAGAAGAGAGGAAGAGAAGGAAGAAGATATGGTGTAAAAGAGGGGAAGAAACACCTCTATGTAGCCCATGGGCTGTTGGAAATTTTCTACTTTCCTGTGATTGTCTAAGGGACAAATACAAGCGTGGCTTGAGGTCTGGGCCACCACTGGGTGAGTGAGTGGGAGAAGGGAAGTAGCCAAGGTGACAGGGCCAACCATTCTGTGACCAGGGCCATCTCTGCCCTCAGGAGAAGTCGGTCCTTCTGCATCAGTCTTGGTGGTTTGCTGTATCACCTGACTGCTGGACCACTTTCCTTCCCTGGTCCTTCTCCTCCTCCACATGCAAAGGATGGAATTCCTCAGTTTTCCATCCTTATCTACAGTCTGTCCAGATGATCGGAGTCACTCTCCTGGGGACCCCAGGGACCCCAGTGATCTAGAACTCTATCTCCCACCTCTAGGGTAAATGAGGATATGAGAATCCATGCTGGCCATGTAGTAGGATGTTTCTGACCCAAACACCCAGTGTGGCTCCTCCTGCCTTGGTTGTGGGACAGGTCTGGTAATGATGGCACTTCACCCATACAGCATACCTAAATTGAGAGTTGAGTCTCTTTAAGGGAGAGGCAATCAAGTCACAGGCAAAGCACCAATGAGACGGGGCCTTTCAGGGATTGTAGCTAGGAGTCAGTACTTACACTAGGGTCAGCTGGGGAACGATGCAAGTTCTGTGTTCTCTGCTGAAAGAGAAGATTTGAGTGAGTATAAGATCTGATTATTCATTCAAACAGTCAAATGACAGTTGCTTAAATTTGTTTTATCATCACCAGCATTAATCTTACTTCTGAGATATGTCTCACTTTAGCCCAGGCTAGCCTTGGACTCCCTATATAGCCAAGGCTGAACTTGAACTCCTGATCCTTCTGCTTCTGCATTCCATGTGCTGAGATTCCAGCCTTGCGTCATCTTGCCTATAAAATTTGCTTAATTATTTAGAGGCTCTTAGGTAGGAACAGCTCAAGTGTTGAGCTTGTTTAGTTCCCATCTAAACAAATTAGAGGATAAAGCAAACAAGATCAAAAGAGACACTGTAGTCACATAAAGCCTCTCCCTAATCTCTCACTAGGAATTTTCCATCCTGACCAGTCACACGTGTTTCTCAATCTTACTTTGACCCAAATCTGTAGAAGTTGTGGCCTCGTGCACCTTCAGGGGTTTCCCAGGAACTGTTAACAGAGTGTATTCACTCTTGAACTCATTGACTGAAAATACTGGTTTAATTCATTCTACCTAAAGTGTTTCTCTTAAAGTAGCTACTCCCCATATCTATTTTTATGGACCTGTGCATCTACTAGGAGAAAAAGAGGATCATCAAACTATTGTTTGAATTAAAGCAAGGTCCCCTTGCTGGCTTTAGTCCCCAAGGAGCCTTTGTGAAGTCATGCAAGGAAGCAGGGTCTGGTTTCTAAATGAATAATTCTACTTAGCCTCGAACATTCAAGGCTCTAGGCTATTTTCTTTCTCTTTGCCATCCCAGGATGTGTCCACCATGGCCAACAGCCCCCCTCTCAGAGTAGCTGCCATGAGAATGAGGCTGAAGATGTGCCAATCATAGTCAAGGACCCATAAGGCTCAGAATCCTAGAGTCCAAGTAACCCCAGAGAGAAAAATCCATCACCTTCTATAGCTCCCCCTGAAAATCAAATAAAACCAAGACTCCCAGGTCCCTCCTCCGTATTCAAAACTCAAAGGGATGCCATGCTGGCTGCAATGTTAAGAGGCAACAGTAGAATTCACATTGCTTAGCTCATCTGCTGTAGTGACTTTTCATCCTTCCCTTCTGTGATACAGGGAGTCACAGCTCTTAACTCCAGTCCTGGGCTGAGAGCTAGAGACAAGCATGACGTAAGATATACTCACCTGAGAGGTGGTCCCGCTACTGTCCACTGTGCTAGAATTCCCTACTTCACCCTATTGGTCATTGTTTAATGTAGATAGCAACTTTGACAAAATACTTGGGGTCAGTCAGGGCTACTGTTACAATCTTCTCTTCCAGTCATTGGGCATTCTGTGTATACTTTGTAATTAAGCATCACACAGACGAGAAAATAAGGCTTTGCTTGGGAAAAGAGACTCTGGGTATCTCAATGCAGACGTGATGGTTGTAATGAGAATCCAAGACATTCTGACACAAACCAGTCATCACCAGCAAGTTTAAACAGTCCTATCATAAGTTGAGAAGCTGGCATGTGATGCTGACTGTGACACAGAAATTTCCAGAGTCCACACTTCTGAGCAGATGAAGCTGGGGGACTTGTAAAAATGGAAATGGATCTTGGATTCTGTTTCTCTGGGAATTCTGTTCTTACAAACAGAAACACAAAATAAGAGGCAACTGCCTCTTGTTGCTATGAAATACTGCACCCAAGAATTAAGGATGGTTTCATCGGCTGAACAGTTCTAGCTTGTTTGAGAGACCCAGACTGAGATGCTCTTAGCATGCTGGGGAAGGTAGAGGTACTGGCCTTTAAAGTAATTGTTGGACAGGTTATATCGTAGCTTCCTTCTAGAAAATGGAGTGGGCAAAACATCCTGGGGATTCAGAATTCAAGCAAGCTAGACAATAATGCCAAGGACAAATTATACGATAGCCTGGAGTTCAGATTTTTAGTGAGCTTTGAAGCCAGAGTTCAGTGATATGTGGCCTGTTGAAGTCTATGCTAATAGCATACTAACTTCTCCAACTTAAAGCAGTCAACATTCAAGGAGGATGTAGCTCTACACACAATACAAGAGCATGGGGGAAGGAAGACACAGGCTGAAAACCAGAAAAGAAGGCAGTAGAGGAGGAAATGAGAGGTGATGTTAAGGATAACAACCCAATTTAGGCGCCATCAGTAAGATGCTGTGTGTAAAACTCACATGGTGAGCACTCACCTCTTTTCTTTTGAGATGTATCCGTGGAGGATTGGGTAGAAAATTTCTCTGCAAGATAAAAGGACCTGAGCATGTAGGTATCCGTATTTCAGTGGTATGAGTTGCATTTCCAACCTCCTTCCAAAAGTTCTGCCTGGTTCAGACCCAAGTTGTCTGACTCCATTTCCCTCTTGTTACCTATCACTCTAGCCTGTGACAGCTAGAAAGACCCACCTTACATCCATCTTTCTCTGCTGCATCTTCCTTAAGTTCTGAGAATGTTTTCCTACAATCACTGATTCAACCTTTAAATCTGTCTGACTCACTTCAGCTTGACTTTCCACCAGGACTAGCCAGTCAACAGCCAGTCCTTGCTTGCATATAGAGTGTCACAGACTCTGATGAATTTGGAGCACACAAAGACAAAAAACCTGGTTTAGGAAGGGGGGATGAGGAAAAAGCTCATGAAAGAAAAAGGATCTCTTTCCTTGTCTCCTCCTCCTCTTCCTCCTCCTCTTTCTTCTTCTTCCTTCTTCCTCCTTCTCTTCCTCCTTCTTCTCCTCTCCTGTCCTTCTTCTTCCTTCTCCTTCTCCTCCTCCTCCTCCTTCTCCTCCTCCCTCCTTCTTCTCCTCCTTTTTTTCCTGCTCCTGTATCCTGGCCATTTTACTGTAGAGGTCTTGAAATCAGAGATTCACCTCCCTCTGCCTCAGAAATGTTTGGATTGAAGGCATGTGCTGTGGTTGCCAGCATACAGAACCTATCTCATACAGTTTAAGAAGGATCTCTGGGAGCTGAGGGACTAGGACAGTCAGGGAGGGAAGAGATATTTGAGCTAAGAATTCTAGAATAAATACTCAGGCTTGCTAAATAGAGAGATGATGAAATCATGTCTGAGACCAGCTGTTTCAAATACCATTGTAGATGTGTCCTGGCTAGTTTGGCTGTCAATTTGACATGTCTAAGAAGAGCAAACATCAATTGAAGAATTATGTATCTCAGATAAACTATAGGCAATTCCATGGGAGCATTTTCTTGATTATAGATTCATATAGGAAATCTAAGCCCCCTGTGGGTGGTACCATCCCTAGAAATGGTATACCGAAGTTGAATAATAATGGAAGTTGAATATGAGCCAAGGAGAAAGCCTTAAGCAATGGTTTCTGCTTCAGTTCATGCCTCCTTATTTCTGTCTTGAGTACCTGCCTTGGCTTCCCACTGTAATGGATTGTACGCTGCAAGCCAAATAATCATTTCCTTCTACAGGTTGATTTTGGTCATGGTGTTCATCATAGCAGCACAGGAACAAAGTAAAACAAGAAGGCTGGGCTTAGCTTAGAGCTGAAGTCTTCTTTAGTTCACTTGAAGCCCTAGGTTCAACTTTGTACACCAAATAATGATGGCAATGATGATCATATATTTGAACTTCCATTTCTTTTTTTCCTTTTTTTCTTTTGAAACAGGATCTCTCTGCCTAGCCCTGGTTGTCTTGGAACTTGCTATTTAGATCAGGCTAGCCGTGAAAACACAGAAATCTTCCTATCTCTGAATCCGAAGTTCTGAGATTAAAGCTTTTGCCAAGATGTTTTGTCTTCAACTGCCATTTCTAACTTCAAGGGTATAACTGATTTCTTGTCTGAATTTTGGATTTGGGGTAATTACAGTGGCATTAATTAAATCCTGCACCAACAACCTCTGTTGCAGGATATTTGTTAACACTGTGAACCCTGGGATTGTGTTATTTACTGAAAAAACTTGTTTCTAGTTCTAGTGTGGCTCAGCTCTTAGGACACACTTTAATCCCTCTGGCTAGAATACAGATATACCCTTAGTACGCACCTTTAATCCCAAACAGTGAAGGTGAAGTTAGATTGTAGAAGGAAGCACCAGTGTTTGAAAGTGATGTCTAATTGAGTGGCAGATAAAGTGACAAATCAGAAAAAGATGTGACAGAATAGGATCTGCCCAGCTCTCAGGAGAAGAGAGAGGGAAGGGGAGCTACTTAAGGGGCAGTGCAGTGAGAGGAAAACAAAAGAGAAGGAGGCAGTTCTACCAGGAGAGCTTTACAGACACCAGTTGAAGAGAGAACAAGCCAGACACAGGTGAGGACAGAATGCGCCAGAGAATGAGAAGGAGCAAGATTAGAACAGATTGCCAAAGTTAGCATGAGGCCAAGCAGAACAATTCAGGAGAAACTGAGATAAGCCAGATTGAATCAGCCAGCTTGAAAAGGACTTTGAGCCAGAACAGCTGAGTTGAACCAGCCACAGTTCAGAAAGCAGTAGAAAGGATGAGCTTAATCAGCAGTAAGCCTCAGAGGCTGAACACATTCCAGGCCTAGACAAGATTGTACAGAGGCTAGAAGTTTCTAGGCCTAGGCTTAGGTTAGCATCAGAGGCAGTAAACCTCGGAGATGACAATTACTTCAAGCAAATAAAAGCTACATTTACAAACCTTAAAGGATGGGTTATGCCAAACACACAGCACACTCCCTATATCTTCACAGGGGCCCTCGTTGGAACTCTGTTTGAATGTCCTTATTCTTTTTTTTTTTTTAAGATTTATTAGTTATATTTATATGAGCACACTGTAGCTGTTTTCAGACACACCAGAAGAGGGCATCAGATTCTATTACAGATGGTTGTGAGCCACCATGTGGTTGCTGGGAATTGAACTTATGACCTCTGGAAGAGCAGTCAGTGCTCTTAACCACTGAGCCATCTCTCCAGCCCTTGAAGGTCCTCTTTGCCCTAGACTGTCTCCCACTTGTTTGACAGTCAACTCTTACTTGGGCTTCAGGCAGAAATTTCTCTGCAAACACCCCTATTCAAAATGACCATTCCCACCTCAGAGGTTCTGTATCTCTCATTTGTCAATACCACCAAGTGTGTACCTTCCATGAGGCTGTGAATGAGGGGTGTCTCTCTCCTGAAGTCTCAGAACTTCCCCATAACTCAATGGCTATTTGATCTGAAGCACTGACCTTCCTCTCCTCATTTGCAATACCTGGATCAGGAGTTTCAGGGGCCAATTATGGCAGCGCAGGCTCAGTTTCCAGTTCTTTGACTTTCCATAGCCTCCCATCATTTCAAATTCCGAGGGTGTGAACCAGTTTCCATTCTGACACTGTATGGACTTCACAGATATCCCTGTAAGACCACAATAGGTTAGTTCTGAGCCTGCTTTGTACCTAGGGCTCAGATTCATGATCTCCCACCACACTGGATCTAGAGCCACCAAAGCTGTGCTGAAAGTCAATAGCCTCCTGCCTGCCTTCGGGAGTCCCAGCTCAACCCTGGGGTTCTCTAAAGAGCTTCATGAAACTTTGCATATTTCTTTCATGTTCATGTGTGAAAAAAAGATGATAATCACCACCTTTTAAAACTACTTCAGGGTCACCAAGAAACAGACAAGCCATCGAGCAACTCCACAGTGTGACTGGGGTCCACAGTGTGACTGGGGTCTAGCCTGATGCTGAGCTCTCAAGCTGGAGAACAACCAGAGTCTCAGGTGCCCCAGGCAAGGTGGAGGTAGAATCTGCAGCTATGACTAAGACTGCCACTGGTTTCTGCAACTCAGGATTAGGTGACATCGCTTTCTATCCAATTTAAAGGGAATACTGAACAGATGTTTGTCCATCCCTGCAGTCACAGGTAGACAGCATCAAACATAAATCTTATCCCGTGGAAATAGAGATTATGATTTTTTAAAAAGCTAATGATATGTTTGGCCTCTTCATTATTATGAAAATGAGAACAAAATTCCTACCACACCATTTTACACCCACCAGGATAACCATTAGAGAAGAGGAAAGGAAACAGCAGCTTTTGACGTAGGGAAGTGGGAGGCCCCCTGCATTGCTGGTGGAAAAACAAACAGTATAGCCACCACCAAAAACATTTTGGTGATTCCTTACTGAGTTCATCATATAATCTTTCACCACATGACCCAGAAACTTCCCTTCAGTGTGCTTCAAACTGAGTATGTATATTCCTACACATGTTGTCCTCCTCGAATTCTCCAAACATTATTTATTACATCCCAAAACAGAAATAATCCAAACTGATGAAGGAATAATGAAAATGTAATATGTACATACAGTGGAATATCATGTTATTCCTAAATGAAAACTATATCTTGCATAAACTACACAGGTGTGGTTTGAAATCATCATGGTAAATGAAAGCAGGCAGTCACAAGTGGTGTATATTATAGGATGTTGTTTATATGAAATGGGTACAGTGGGCAGATTTATAGAACAGATATTAGGTGGGCGATTGATTAGTAGAGTGACAAAGGGAGGCAAATATATTCTCATGGTAATTGTTTCAGATGTTCCAAAAAAGAAAATCCCATTTATCTACAGACTCTAATTGCTGAATCATACAGTGTATGAATTATAACTCACTAAAACTCTTAAAAATAGAGACAATGTAATCTTTTCTGTTAACTGTCATCCACAGCCTCCTATTAAGAGAGCTCTGAGATGAAGACCATCATACTGAGGCTTTATTTCTTGCACACTTTTATGGCATATTATTGAAGAATATGCTATACCAATGATATACATTAATCCCCATCGATCAGGCTTTAAATTATTGTCCTCTATTTCAAAATGGAAAAATTCAGGCTCAGAAAGCCCCCCTCTCTATAGAATGAGAACATCTTGTTTGGCCAATCTGAGGCTGGAAATTGGGTTCTCTGATTCTCAGTCCTGTGATGGCCTTCCCATGACTGTCATGCCCTGGTGCTAATGACACAGGGATGTGAAGACAAATGTTTATAGCCTCTTCCCATCTGTGTCTGACCAGAATGAAACTATACAATAGTTTCCATCTATGGACGGAAGTTCATGGCCTTCTTTCTGGTTCTCTGGGCATCTCGTGGCTATATTCACGTTGTTGTGAGCATCTATTATGTATTGTTTCTTCAAGTGTGAAAATTGCACATCAAGATCCCTTCCTGATGTCAAGCCATGCTTACCCCACAGTTCCTTAAGTAATAGTTGCATTATTACATGTGATTTCAACATTTAGCATTTGCAAAACAAAAACCATGAAGCCCACCTTGTTTGAATTTATCCTTGTGTAACACTCCCTTCAAGTTACCACACGTCACGGGAAGCAACTCAGCACTAAAATTGGCATTTTCTTTTCTGCGTCTTCTTAGACCTGAAAAGAGGATTTCTTCTTGTGTGTCACTTTTCAATTGCTCAATTCCTCCTTCTCCCTCTTGGGGCCATTCCTTTAACACTTGGGACATTTTGACCCTTACATCTCTAGCTTCTAAATCTTTCTTGCAAGTGGCATATTAGATACATAGTGACAAAATACCCCTAATTTATAAAATAATAATAATAATAATAATAACAAGGCTTTAACAGAGAAATCTGAATTCAATAAAATTGTCCTGACTCCCACTCACTCTGGTAAGCCCCACTGATTGCTTCATGAAACATACAGCTGTTGCTGGGTTATGGCAGGAGCTGTCCAGATGTGCTATTTACTAAAGATGGTAGCCAGATATGGTCCTTTTATCTCCCCATTTTAGTACTAACTTGGTGAGCAGGGAGAGGAGATGATAGGCAGAGCTGGGTGGATCAATTCGAATTTATCTGTATGTCTGCCCTGCTTCATTTCTCCCTGACAAGAGTGTTTTGTGTCTGTAGCTGATAGAAAGGCCCAGATAGCTCTAGAACAATCTGAAAACAATACAGGAGGTGGAGATATGCAACTCCACAGAAGTAGAGATGAATATACCTCAAGGAAGAGAAGATAAGTTTGCTCTCCCTGCCATCAGTGCAGAGACTTTGATGGAGTGGGACTGGGAGGGAGCCTGCAGTGAACTGTCCATGGTGCTGAGACTAAGTTTGTGATCAATACTGCAATGGACTGAAGGGGTTGAAGTAGATGACACTCTTAACGTTAGAAATGAGTCTGAGGTGAGAGACAAAGGACTTGTCCAAGTCTGTTTTGTTCAAAAGAACAGAAAACTTGGACTCAGGTCTTTGCCCAACACTCTGGGTCACCTTCTTGTACAATCACTGCTGGGTGACACCCTGTGTGTGGCAGAGATTGTATCCACTCTTGAGAGTCTGCAGGTCAAGGCAGGCAGTCTTGTAGTGGCCCGGGGCTCTGGACCTTGTTTCAGCTGCAGCATCAAAATTCTTGTTACTCTCTCAGACACAGTGAGTAGATAGGAAGCATCTTGGTAGGTAATTCAGCTGCATACGCTGTTATAGAAACTAATACTCTTGCTTCCTCTCTGTGGATGGCAGGACCACGAGGCAACATAAGGTCGTCCACTCAAAGTGGCTTTCAAAGGAACTATCCTCCTCCTGGTTCGAGATGCCACTGAGACTCTAGAAGGCTAAGTCATGCTAGCCCATTCCTCCTCCTCCTTAAGTCCCATGGTCATAGCCTACTGGGAAGATTTCCACCTGACTCATCCCGGCAAATTCCAGCCTGGCTTGGTGTCAAAGTTTTGGCAGCAGGATCAGCCAGCACAGCAAATTGAGATATCTTGCCTCCCTACTGCTGTGTGGTGTTTTTCATTGTGGACTATAAGGTCTGCTGGATTACCTTTTATTGAACATGTTTAAGGCTTGTATTTTGAAGAGATAAAGAAAACACTGATGTCTATTTTAGCCAACAGAGAAGTTGGTATAGGGAGATTGGGATTTAGATCCAGATACATGTTAGATCATTCAACATTTTATTTCCAAACAGAATACCTGAGCAAGGCAAGACAGAGTTCTTGTTGCATCCAGAGTCATTTTTGCCCATGTACTAAATTGAAATCCATCACTAACCCCATAAATGCAATTGTGGTCAGAACACAGTTTAAAGTTATTTAAAAACAGTTGTTATGGTCAGTCTTAAACTTTAGAATAACAGATTTGTCAATTCTCTGCTGTTTTTTCAAAAACTTTATAGAAGGCTCAATAGTTGTGATCAATTTAGTAAATGGCAAATAAAGTAACCTGTTAGTCTGCTCATGTCACTAATGACATAGGAGTTTCTGTAGGGGGAAAAATGAAAAGTCATTTTTTCCAGTTGAGTTGGTTGAGGTAGTCCCCTGGGATACTAAACATCCTAAGGCAAAGGGCCAAACCACAGTGTGACCACAGAACACATCAGTGGGATCATATCATGCCAGCGGGGCTTACACCAGACCCCCAAAGGAAAGCAAAATTTCTTTAATGAAGTGAACCTGATGTCTGGCCCCTCATCTTTCCCTACTGTGGAAGTGACAGCAGCATATCATGGGAGAGAGAGCATCCAATACTTCCAACATCTTCCGCCAGACAAGACACCTGCTCAAGCACCCAGTCACCTCTGTTCTCTTCAATCTCCCCAACCCAATGGCTGCACACCAGCTGCTAGGGAATAGAGGCAGAGCTCCAAGAGCGCTAAAAACGGGGTGGTGCCAGCCCTACTTGCATGTTCTTGTCTGGGGTTTGCCCAGGCTAGCAGACAGGAAGTGCTTTAAATTGGAGGAAGCATGAAGGTTCATTCCTTTGCTCTTTGTTCTCTCAGACATGGTCTGCCTGTCTCAAAAATTGGGTACCAGGTCAGAAAGGGCTCTCAGCTTCTCCTGTGGAAAACTGCTGCTGCAGAAATGGACCCGGAAAGCTACAGGGCCTATCCAAGATGAGAAAGAACTCACCAAAAGAGGGGAAGGAAAGGACTGAGAGTAAATCTGCTTTCTTCTTCCAGATCTGGCCATTTTAATAACCAATATACAAGAGCGAAGTATTTCCATAAAAATATGGTTCAACTAAGAAGAAGATATTAGGAGAGACACATTGGTGGTATAAATACAATTTATGCTCTTGCTCCTAACAGCTTTACTCTCAAATTGATAAGTAAGCTTGAGTAGTGTTTTTGGTTTTGATTTCTTTTGTGTTTAATCTTCAGATAACCCCAACCTTACCAGACAAGGGTGAAGGGAAAGACCCACAGAAGCTGTCTTACCCCTGATCTTAGCAGTGCGTCCTGGGTTCTTTTTCATTTTCTTTCTCTTGAAAGCTGCCTGGAAAACAGCTATTCTGCCACCTAGGAGGGACACAGGCAAACTCGGAGTTGAGCCAAACCACAGGGGAAATGGAAGGAGAAAGGGAGGCATCCTGCTACCTCAGGGTGCTTTCTCCGCACACTGTGGATAAGAGCACACAACAAGGAGCTGTGGTCTTCCAGGCAGAAGTCAGGGTTAAAGCACATGCAGGATTCAGTTGTATTAATATGTTGGAAAGAAATCTATTTGCCTACACATGAAGATAATTAATGGAAGTGTTTTCAAAAACCTCAGCCCAAATAGTGTGGTTTTCATAATACGCATTCAAAAAGATGGATGCAGCCCCCTTTTCTTCTTTTCAAACAAAAATGTACACATTCATCAACAGCACAGCCAGGACATTGTCAAGAGCATAAGATTCTTAGTTGGTGAAATTAATATCAAGTTGGATTCCAATGCCAACTTCATAGACCTGATGCAAAATTGATAATCATTTGAAAAACAGCATTTAGCTTTTGTTTAGGAGAAAGGAATCCTTTAGACCATCACTAAAATCAGACAGCAGGGATGTTTGTACATATATATACAATATAGGTATAAGATTATAGGAAACACCACCATGTAGATATATTTGTGATTAAATTGTTCAAACATTCTAAGGTCAATTGTACGCTCTCTCTCTCTCTCTCTCTCTCTCTCTCTCTCTCTCTCTCTCTCTGTGTGTGTGTGTGTGTGTGTGTGTGTGTGTTTGTATGTATCCCTAAAGAATACCTTTCATGACAAAGGCTGATCATATTCAATATTTTAAAAAACAAATAAAAATATAGACATCACATCTATTCCAATAACCAATGTATGTATCTTTGCATATGTGTGCATGTGTGTACATGAATGTGTTCCTATGTATGTGCATGTGTGTGTGCCTGAACATGCGTGGAGGCCAGAGATCAAAGTTTGGTGTCTTCCTCAATACCTCTCCACCTTGCTGTTGCCACAGGTCTGACAGTCAATTTGGGACTCACTGATCTGACTAGAATTACCAATCAAGCACTGTGAGGGGTCTACCTGGATGTGCCTCCCCAGTGAGGGGTTACAGATATGTACATTATGCCCACACTCTAATGTGGGTATTAGGGATCCAAACTCTGGGCCTCGTGCTTACACCCACAGAGCCATCCCATCAGTCCTTCAATGAGCACATTTACAATCATGGACTGTCAGTTATTTTTCTGTCAAGTATATCTTTCTCTCTCTAGACAGATAAATAATTAAGAGACCTGAATTTAGGCAAAAATTAATGCTTTGGCAGGTTTCTCTCTGTGTGTCTCCCTGTCTCTGTCTCTCAGTTTCTCTCTGTCTCTGTCTCTGTCTCTCTCTCACACACACACACACACACACACACACACACACACACACACACACACACACACACATTTTTATATATGAACATGCAGCCTGGTTGCTTCATTCATCCTTCTTCTAGACATTTTTCTAAATCAATAAAAAATTTTATTCTGAGGATGACAGCACTTCCCTTTCAACTTTGGACCACCACATGTACCAGAAACAAACTGTTGGTAAAAGACTTTGTTACAGCATCTTAATCCATATCTTAATGTAGCTATAAAATGCTTGTGGGAGGGTGGAGATTGCACAGAGCAATAAATAGGTAAGCATGAGGCTATGAGTTCAGATACCAGCTTCTACTTAAAAAGTACGTAGGTATGTACCTATAGGACTAATGTTAAGGGTCTAAAGATAGGCTCATGGGGGCTTGCTGACTGACAATTATCAAGAAAATATGGTAGAGAATGACTGGACTAGGCTGGACTAGAAGCTATGGGTTCTCACTGAGCCATCCCTAACCCACGACCGCTGGGCAGACTTATCTACTCCTTACCTCCTTGGCTGTTTCCCATCCTTGCTTCCAGGTCTTCTGGCACATATGTTGGGGAACACATGACACAGGAACACTTCTTTTCACGTGTGGGTTGCTGTGCTCCTGGGCCAAAATTGTGGGTGTACATAGGTTTGTTATCTAATTTTGTAATACTGGGGACCAAGCTCAGGGTCTCATTTGTGCAAGGCAAGCAGTCTACCAGTGAGCTACACCCTCAGTTTTGTTTTGTTTAATGTTTCAGTTTTAGACAGGGTGTCACCTAATTTTCCAGGTTGACCTTGAATTTACTCAAGCCCAAGGTAGCCTTGAACGTTGATCTTCTACTGCCCCTCCCCCCAGGGGTGACACATGACCTTCCTGTAAATGTATAGATCCCACCCCTTCTCTTGTTCCTCCAAAATATTTTTACATTTCCCTTCTTTCAGTTCCTGTTTTTAATTTTTCCTCTCCTGTCTTGCCCCCTTTGTCAGAACTATATCTGTTCGATTATTTTAGGGCACAAGTCACCTTGTCTCTCATAGAACAGCAGGTCAGAAGCAAGCCTTTCCAACCCCTCTCTTGGTACCATCATAATCTAGCACCCTGTATACTTGTCCTAACTAAGAAAATGGCTGTGCATGGATCCTGAGACAGAGACAGAGGAGAGCCCCCACTGCTGACTGCACAGATAGTCTGAACTAAAGAGGAGCTGCTTTTTGGAAAAATAAAAACAACAACAATAAAGATTAAGAAGTGAACAGAAGGCCGGGCATGGTGGCGCACACCTTTAATCCCAGCACTCGGGAGGCAGAGGCAGGCGGATTTCTGAGTTTGAGACAAGCCTGGTCTACAAAGTGAGTTCCAGGATAGCCAGGGCTACACAGAGAAACCCTGTCTTGGAAAAACCAAAAAAAAAAAAAAAAAAAAAAAAAAAAAAAAAAAAAAGATGTGAACAGAATGCCTGCTCCAGCAATCACACCCGAGATCAAATGGAGCCATTCTCTTTCCACATCTACATTACTTCTCATTTCCCATCTTTAATTTACTACAGGTAGTCATAAAGAAAGATTTAACGTTCTTATCTTCCACGAGGAAGAATAAAACTGTGCTTTGAAAACAGTCAAAGGTAACCTTTGCTGATGTTACCAATTCCCAACCCTTCCCATTTAGCCATCGACTACCTGCTTGCTAACCATGCATCTGAAATCTACCCAATCAGAAGCGGTGGTACAAATTTTAAATCCAGCCAATCAGCAGTAGTCACCTTCCAACTGCTTGGATGATTGGTTCAGGGTAGCCTGTGCATAACCACTTCTGCTTTGCAAAGTCTACAGACCCTGAACTACCTGCTTCTCAAAGTTCTAGGCACAACCAACTGTGGCCTTTTCTGTAGAAGCCATAGGCTTTGAGTGCAGTGTCTCCTCCCACCCCTACCAGGGCCTTCACTCAACAAGCTTTCAGCTTCAGGTATGGGAGTGATAGTCTCCAGCTTCCATATATGCTGCTATCCATAAGATCATCTGAAGGCTTGCTGGGAGTGTCCTACAGATGCAAATTCCAGACTGCTTGTGCACAATTCAGATAGTGTTCCTGAACCACCACACCAAGTGACTCAGTCTCAACTGGAACTTGTTTAATTGTGCTTTTATTTCTGAGTCATGTTAGTTAAAGATGCGTGTAGAAATCAACATAGAGAAATTTCTATCTTCATTTGTAGGTACAGTATGTAGCAAATATTCTGTCTCTATGTTTATTCTTGCTACATTCAGTCTCGGGAACTTTTAAAAAGTGTTTTTCCTTGTGTCTGCCCCTGATTCGCCCATCTTTCTGAATAGCAGAAAATAACGGAACAAAACAGACAAATGGACGTGAAGGTCTGACAAGTTCCCAAGCCAAGTCAGCCTCACAAATTAATGAATGTGGACCCACCCACCAGACAGAAGCCAAAGTAGAAAGAAGCTTGGTCCTACTCTACCATGGAACGTTCACAAAGGCACATGATGGCTTGCCAGTCTGAGAATAAGTCATTTTTCTCACTGTGGATGTAACCTTGAGTCAACTACTATCAGGTCATTGATGTCCCCCTTTTAGCCCGTGCTTCTCTTGAGAGCCTGGTAGTCCACCCATGGCAACACACTGTTCACACTGAGAACCACACATCCTTCTTCCATTCATCATGGGGTTGCTGTCTCAAAGCCAGTCTCCCACTGCAGAACCCGGGCTCCTCCTTGTGTTCTCACAACCACTCTGCGTTTTGTACTTAATAATCAGCAGGACTTAACTAATGGTTCCACTTCACAATGGAATGCGGGGGGGGGGGGCGTAGGATGGGGGCTTTACATGTTTGTCAATGCCTTGCCTAATCACAGTAGCTTCTCCCATCTCTCCTAAGCTCATTATCTTAGTACTTTCATGTTCTACTTTTGCTTGATGAGCAATGTAATGTTATATGCTTGAGAAGATCAGTGCCTCATCTAGACGTTTATTTTCTATGGGGTGTCGAGCTCTAGAGCACCACTGGGTATGTCAACACCATCCAGGGTGGGCTCCACACTCAGGAGTAGTTGATCACACAAACTTTGTGGTTTTGGGGGGTGGAGGCTTCTCTTGTTTGAATATTTTTTTTTTTGTTCTTTCGGTTTGTTTTTATTTTTTAAGAGAGAGCAAGAGACACACAAATACAGGCGAGAGACAGAATTTGGAGAGGATCTGGGATGAGTTGGTGATGGGAAAAGAATACCATCAAAATCCATTGTATAGCATTATATTACACCAGTAATTTATTAAAATACTATAACTTCCCTTTTCTCTCCCTATCCACAGACACAATTCTCTCAAACCATTGATCTATAACCCTTACTTAGTGAAGTAGGATTAGGAGTTTAGATTCAGTGTCCTCTAACAGAAAAGACATTTTCAATACAGACACTACTTAATTGTCTCTCTTGTAAGCTTCAAACGATGGACTTCCCAAAAGAGAAACCAAAAATAGAAAGTTCCTGTACTGGATCTGGGGAGATGGCTTAGTGTAGAGCTTCCATTGATCTTCCAGGGGACCTTAGTTTGGTTCCCAGCACCAGTATCAGATGGATCACAACCACCTGCAACTCTACTCTGGTTACAACATCCTCTCCTGGCCTCTAGGATTTCCTCATATGCACATGCACAAACCACACTTAGACACACATACATACACAGAATTAAAAACAAATCTTTAAAAGTTCCTATACTCCTAAGGAAATGCATTATTCTATGATTCTATAAAGAAGCAGCAACCAGAATAATACTAATTAATCATTAAGTTTAATGATTAATCATCCAGCAAATGAACTTGTACAAGCCAACTGATGATTTGTGTAGTCATACTTCTGGACAGCCACCAATCAGGTACAGCCACATTCTACTTGCCTACTAGAAATCAACCAGCAGCCCTTCCCCCCCACACAAACATAGCCACTTATGAAGATCCACCAATTGGCTCAGTTCAATTCTTGCACATATCCTCTACAATTCTGAGAGAATTGGACTCACAAGCATAGTTCTTCATTAGTTTAAAATAACTTGGTTTGTACCAGTTAAAAATGGTACTTGGGAAGGTCTTTGCACCTCTCGCTAGCATTAGATTTTCTCTCCCTGGAATCTGCTGTCTTATTCATCATCCACCTTTACCTCTGTAGTACGTACTACATTTTACATGGCCTATGTGTTGATATTTCCTAGCTCTATTCTTCTGGGGCTCCCCACTCTTATGTAATACTACATTCTACATTCACATGCTTTCTAATTCTCTGAGATATTTTTTTTCTTCTTCTTCTTCTCTTCCTAAGCATTCCTATTTGGTAAGTAAAACCTCTTTACACTGGGCCCTTGCAGGCTCCCTTAAGTGTCAGAAGACCCTTGAACGTCCATGTTGGGTTCAGACCACAAGAACCTAACCATCTGTCTCAGAGAACGTGGAGCCCATGTTGAATCATCTGGAAACTTGATCTCTGATCTCCTTGTCCTTTTCAAGTTCTGAAACATGCCAGCATCTTATTCACTTCTATGTACCTAGAGCCTTAAATTTGTAACAATTTCCCCTGACTAAGTCTTAAGAGCTTTAGGAATGAAGGGATGACATATGTATCAAAGAATGCATAGAAAGTATATGGTCCAGATAACATGAAGTATATGGGTCAAATAGTTTTGTGTTTTATTGAATTGTATCAGACAAATGATACAATAGTTCCCTTTAAGAATTTTGACAGGTTCTTGGAAAAAAGATAAGGAAAAAAATGATTAATCAATGTTACTTGGTTTCCATGGAGATCAAGAAATTAGAACACGAAATTGTCCTATAGTTTCAATATATTACGACCTTAGTGACTGTGGAAAGACAAAAGCAACGAGTGTTCTCCCACCCAGCAGATTCCTAAAAAAGTGACCTGTGAGCACCTAATAAATTATATTCTTTCATGATGTTCTCAAGACTTTTTACCACCCTGAAATTACCTAGAATGCCATAGGCAAATAAAAGAACAGCCAGTGCATGACCCTCTCTTCATGGTGATGTGCATACAGAGCAAACACAGCAGGAAACCCCAGCTCAAAATTCAGCCTCCACAACCCTGCAGACCACACCGTGCTCCCCTCACTCACCTGCTTCTTGTCTCAGGGATGAGGGCAGGTCATCCTGGGGCTCTTGTTCATCACACGTTTGTTCACAAGAACTACTTCCCTCTGTAGGAAACAATTACTCAGTTGACTCAGAATGGCCAAGGAAAATGGCCGCAGGAGAGTGGCCTCTGACAAACAGAAAGTTATAAGGGGGCTTAGTGTCTCCTGCATTGAATGGCCATGTTTTGAGACTCTGAAGAGGAGCCTGATAAGGCTTCTTCTCTTTCACCAAAGGATTGACCACCCATCTGTTCCTTCATTACACATCTCATTCCCCATTATTTTGATCCTTGGTTCTGCCTCTATGACTTCGTCTGAGTATGTAAAGAACAGGGTCAGATGGGAAAAGGGGTGGGGTCTTTCTAGCAGACTCACAAATGAAGACTCACCTCCTCCATTGCATTGTGGGAGGCTAAGCATCTCCTCTGCTTGTTCATCATTAGTTTTGGATGCTGAAGAGAAACAAGAAGTCAATCAACCATGCAGAGGGACCAGATAATACCTCAGTGTGCTCAAGTGGAACCAGGAAGTTCAGGGAATATAAGAAAATCAGGGGGCTGGAGAGATGGCTCAGAGGTTAAGAGCACTGACTGCTCTCACATAGGTCCTGAGTTCAATTCCCAGAAACCACATGGTGGATCACAACCATCTGTAATGGGATCTGATGCACACTCTACTGGTGTGTGTCTGAAGACAGCTACAGTGTACTCATATAAAGAAAATCAGGAGTACAAGGAATCAAAATGACAACATTGACTGTGTATCACAAATAGCCAGAAGACCAAGACACAGTCCTTCTCCAGTAACCAATACTTTGACATGAATAAAGGACCCACATATTCTACCCATAAGCATTAGGTTGTTCCAAGCAACAATCACAAGTATTTCTCCCTATTTTCCACAACAGGTAATAGATCAAAGAAGAACCAAGAAACCAAAATAACTAAGAAAGTTTCACACACTGTTCTCTAGGACAAGAGAGACAGACAGGAAGTTGCAGTATTCAGGGAGGAAAGGAGCCAATGCTGCTGACACCAGGAAGTTGCTGAACTCATGGAGAGAGGAAGCTTTGCCAACTGCATTTCCCTGAGTGTCTGGTTGAGTTCTAGAGAGTATGTTTGATGGGGAAAGATGAAATGAGAAAAGGCATTTGAGATCAAGGGCTGTTTGTTTAGTCTTAAGATGAAATAAGAGATCTGATTTGTGAGACTGAAAAGATGGCTCCGCAGTTCAAGAGCACTTTTTGCTCTTCCAGGGGATCCAGAGTCAATTCCCAGCACCACGTGGCAGCTCACAATGCTCTGCAGTTTGGGTTCCCAAAACTGTGACACCCTATTGGGACTTCTTTGGATGCCAGGCAAGCATGTGGTGTATATATTTATACTTGCAAGCAAAATGGTCATATATATAAAATAAAATAAATTGGAATTAGAGAGATCTGATTTGCCTTTTCTGTTGGAAAAAAAATGGACAGATGTAGTAAGTAGGAGATGGTTTTACATTAGGGAGGAGCAGTCAGTATCAACCCTGCTTCAGAATGGAGAAATAGTGTCCCGGGCTGAAACAGAGACAGCAGAGGAGGCAGGTCCTCTGTCAACTCAGATATAATATGGAATTGTGCCAGTGCCTCATAATGAAGTTTTTGAAGCATCCAGATAGAGAAGTCTGTGGAGGAGGTGAAGGAAGATAGCCAGGCCTGCAGATGAGGAAGCTGACAGGTGTGAAGTTCATGTTTGGGGATCATTAACTTACAGATGGGAACAGATAAGAATGACTGGGAGAGACTGATTGTCCCTGCATGTTTTCCAATGCCACTTTGAGAGTTGGGGGCACCACAGTCTGAAAACCCACAGCTGATGTAATCGCCTTGGGCCAGAAGTTGCTTTCAGCTCCTAGCTCCTTCCCTCCAAAGTCTCAAACTGTTTCCTCCCTTCCCAGAAGATAAGATTTGCTCTCAACTTATTGTTATTTTTACTGTTGTTGCTGCTGCTGCTTGTTGATATATTCATTTTGGGGTGGGAGAGTTTCTCACATACCATGACACACATGTAGAGGTCAGAAGAAAACTTACAGGAATCAGCCCTCTCCTGTATAAATGTGAGTCCCAGGGAGCAGACTCAGGCCAACAGGCTTGGCAGCAAGTATCATTTAACTGGCTTCCTACTGGTTTTTAATTCCCTCTTCTTCACTTTTTTTCTCTGTGTGTAGGGCTCATGAGTGCTTTACACTGTCTATTAGCATCTCTGTTTTATATAATCTTCTCCACATATTCTACACTGCACCTTGTGGTGTAAGTGAGCCTAGCCCTTTCCCCCATAGCACTCATTTCCCCAGCTCAGTCCGGTCTCTTTGTTAAGCTTGCTGTTCCTTGTTTTCCCACAAAGTTGAATCTAAATTTCTCCTCTTCTCCCTGTCTGTGTGTTCTGCTCATCATCCTTTCCTATCATAGATGTCTCTGTTCACTGTGGATAAAGAGGACATCCCCTTCCCAGGTTCTCCTCAGAAGTCTTTCCCAGGCTCAGCTTCCATTTTATTCATCATGTCCACACTCCTGTCCCAACCATGGAAAAGTGGCTGAAGGGGACCAGTGCTCTTTGGTAGTGTACCCCAAATGCTGACATTAGGACTCCATGTCTAGTTAGGTGAAACACTGTCACTCATAACTCAATATCCTTGGCTGCATCTAGAGTTCTCAGCTTCCTTCTCTTGGTGTATGGTCTACACTCAAGACAGATCTCAAACACCCTGACGTGAAGCTTCTATACTGCTTGTGTCTCCTGAAAAAATTCAAATATTGAACATCATCTATCCATCTATGGGGAGGATCAGGAGGAGTGAAGTGAATGGGTGGTTAGATTGATGGATAGTTGGGTGAATGCATGGATCGATGATAGAATAGATAGATAGATAGATAGATAGATAGATAGATAGATAGATAGATACATAGATACATAGATAGATACATAGATACATAGATAGATACATAGATACATAGATAGATACATAGATACATAGATAGATACATAGATAGATACATAGACACATAGATAGATACATAGATAGATACATAGATAGATGAGTAGCATAGACTGGCAGGTATATGGATAGCTAGATGTTTGTATTGGTATGTGGGTGAGTAAGTGGATGGGTATATATAGTTGGATAGATTGGTAGATATATGGATAGCTATATGATTTCGCGCACGTGTGTGTGTGTGTGTGTGTGTGTGTGTGTATGTGTGTGTGTATGTGTTAGAAATGGTAATTAGAGAAGGATGAAGGCAGGAAAATAGTATCAGTGAGTTATTTTGTGTTCTAAAAACATAATCACCTTCCCTAACAACTGATGGCAGTCTGGGCCTCTCTTCAACATTTCTTCCATTTATCCTCTGATGAGTCCTGTGACTGTCAGAAACTGAGGAGAGGCAAGAAAATAACCAAATCAGACAGTTATGAAGCAGAGACTTCCAAGCACTCTCTCTGGGTTCTAGCACCCAGCACATAGGTGAGTTACTTCACCTCATCTGAGATGCTCGCCCCAACTCACCCAGAGCCTTACTCTGTCTCTTTCTGCTCACCCTTATTACTTTCTTCTCATCTTTGGTCCCCAGTGCTCTTCCTCTATGGCATAAAGAAAGGAGTTGTCTTAGTCAGGGTTTCTATTCCTGCACAAACATCATGACCAAGAAGCAAGTTGGGGAGGAAAGGGTTTATTCGGCTTACACTTCCATGCTGCTGTTCATCACCAAAGGAAGTCAGGACTGAAACTCAAACAGGTCAGGGAGCAGGAGCTGATGCAGAGGCCATGGAGGGATGTTCTTTACTGGCTTGCCTCTCCTGGCTTGCTCAGCCTGCTCTCTTATAGAACCCAAGACTACCAGCCCAGAGATGGTCCCACCCACAAGGGGCCTTTCCCCCTTGATCAAAAATTGAGAAAATGCCTTAGAGTTGGATCTCATGTAGGCATTTCCTCAACTGAAGCTCCTTTCTCTGTGATAACCCCAGCTGTGTCAAGTTGACACAAAACTAGCCAGTACAATTGACCCCTTGTCAACTTGACACACAAACACATCACTAGTAAGCCTCAACCCTTACATTCTTATTCATCCCCAAGATCTAAATAACTTTAAAAGTCCCACAGTCTTTACATATTCTTAAAATTTCAATCTCTTTAAAATATCCATCTCTTTTAAAATCCAAAGTCTTTTTACAATTAAAAGTCTCTTAACTGTGGGCTCCACTAAAACAGTTTCTTCCTTCAAGAGGGAAAATATCAGGGCACAGCCACAATCAAAAGCAAAAGTCAATCTCCAACCGTCCAATGTCTGGGTCCAACTTAAGATCTTCTGGGCTCCTCCAAGGGCTTGGGTCACTTCTCCAGCCATGCCCTTTGTAGCACACGCGTCATCCTATAGGCTGCAGATGCCTGTACTCCACTGCTGTTGCTGCTGCTCTTGGTGGTCATCTCATGGTACTGGCATCTCCAAAACACTGCATGACCCCTTCAGTCCTGGGCCATCAATTGCAACTGACGTTGGACTTTCACCAATGGCCTTCCTTGGCCTCTCACAGTGCCAAGCCTCAGCTGCTCTGCTCAACTCCTTCATGCCTTCAAAACCAGTACCACCTGGGTGACCCTTACACATTACCAAGTCCAGCCACAGCACAAGGTACAACTTTGGCTATATCTGGAACACAGCCACTGTGCTCTCAGAAAACACTTCCCAGAAGATGTCACCTCAATGATGCTGGTCTCTTCTTAATCACCGCTAATTTCTTAGCTCCAGCTAACCAGCATCAATAGTCCCAGTAATGCAAAGTTTTTGCTTTAGTAGTTCTAGTATCTTGTTAATCACAGCTGATTCTTCAGCCCCAGCTAACCAGAACTACAGAATCTTCACAATCAAAACAGCAATGGCCCTGAAAAGAGTCTTTAATTTTCCCTCTGAAATTTCACAAGCCAGGCCTCCATCTTCTGCACTGTTCTCAACATTATCTTCCAAGCTCCCACACAATATTCCACAGAGCTCTTAACAACGAATGGATCTTCAAGACCAAAGTTCCAAAGTCCTTCCACAGACCTCCCCAAAACATGGTCAGGTTGTCACAGGAATACCCCACTCTGCTGGTACCAATTTGTCTTAGTCAGGGTTTCTATTCCTGCACAAACATCATGACCAAGAAGCAAGTTGGGGAGGAAAGGGTTTATTCGGCTTACACTTCCATTCTGCTGTTCATCACCAAAGGAAGTCAGGACTGGAACTCAAACAGGTCAGGGAGCAGGAGCTGATGCAGAGGCCATGGAGGGATGTTCTTTACTGGCTTGCCTCTCCTGGCTTGCTCAGCCTGCTCTCTTATAGAACCCAAGACTGCCAGGCCAGAGATGGTCCCACCCACAAGAGGCCTTTCCCCCTTGATCACTAATTGAGAAAATGCCTTAGAGTTGGATCTCATGTAGGCATTTCCTCAACTGAAGCTCCTTTCTCTGTGAAAACCCCAGCTGTGTCAAGTTGACACAAAACTAGCCAGTACAGGAGTGTACAGTGACTGGGCTTGGAGTCTTGGAACACACTTGACTAGAGCCCTGATCATGACTGACTGCTTGGCTCACAGGGAATGGAGCAGGTGTGTGCCCATCATGGGATACCCCAGGCAGGGACAGAGAGGTCTGCTGAGTAGGGATGGAGGAAATTTGGGGGACTGTCTGGGATTCTAGGTAAAATGAAGGGTGGCAAGTAGGATCAAATACAGAGAATGGGGTATCCCCAGCTATGGTGAGCCCCGGTGCGTGTGCCGTGCTGGGATCAAACCGAGGACTTTGTATGTGCTAGGTGAGCACTCTGTTAACCGAGCTCCACCTGCAGCCCCAGGCCTCTATCTCACAGGTTTCACCATCTCCCAGTAGGGCGATCCTGGGGATTAAGCTGAGAGCACATGGGCCTCTGAAGCCTGTAGCGTTCCTAAGCCTCGTTTTCTCATCTGGAAAAGATGCATAGTAAAACCACGTTATGAGACATGAAACACCTACCAGGGAACTGAGAGAAATACTATGAGGATAGTTTGCTTCCCAGAAATTACCCAGGAAGTGTCACCTGTTACTGCAGTCCACCACAGTTAGCCTCCTCATGTCTTAGGGACCTACAGATGAGTGATGGCCCTGGCCTAATAAGTTGCTTACCTTCCCCAGCCCTGACCTTAACTGCTACCTCGGAACTTTGTATGTCCTATCTTAACACATGCCTAACACAAAGTCATTTGACTATGTTCCTGATGGAAAAGGACACACGGCCATTAGCTCTCTGTGTTAGATCTTGGCCCAAACTTGAGCCATTTGATTGTTCAGGCTGATACATCTTCCAGCCTTCCTTTTTGTGACTTACCTAGATGCCCCTTCCCTAATTAAAGAAAGACCTGCATGATGCTATGTAAAGTCATCATCCCTTGCAGAACACTGTCTAGTCCTTGCGCCTGAACACAGATCAGAGCCAGAAGGCGCACAAGGAGCTTCAGGCAGAGTCACCCATTTTGGTCTTTCTCTCTTTCAGGAGCCAAGCCAGCCCTGAAGACCATGAACTCGTCTTCTGAGCATTGCAATGTATCTGACTGGCTGAGACTAGAGGCAACCGTGAAGGCCTCTGTGTACGTGGTGGCTTTCTCAATCACCACATCTCTCACCATTGTCATTATCGCAATAGTGTCACAGAGTCTGCAGCTGAGGAAAGAGGTGCGGCTGGTCCTCCTCTGCCATCACCTGCTTTGTATCTCCTCCTACTGTGGCCTGGGGGTCGTCTTCCAAGGAATGGGGGCCTTACTGGCCAACAGCCCCCTCCTGCTGTGTTGGCTGGTATTTGGGGCGCAGCTAAGTGTGGGAGAAGGGATCCTCCTTACTCTGACCTTGATGGCTCTCAATACTTACCTCGCTATTTGTTATCCATTGAACTCTCCATCCTTTGTGGATTCTGCTAAGTATAGGATTCTAGCTGGGACTTGGACCACGGTTATACTCAAGAATGTTGGCTTATTCCTCATAGAGGGTACTAGTCCTACTCCGGCCTCTGTTTTCCAGTCTGCCCCGCTCTGTCCTGTGATTTTGAATGGTATGCCTGCCAGAGTCATTGGCATGTTTTCCCTTGCCTTTCTTTTATCCGTCATTCTTGTGAGTTACTGTCTGATATACCGAGAAGGGAAGCGGGCTGGCCATTTTAACAAGTCAAACATCAAGGCCCGGAGAACTGTCCTTGTTCATCTACTGCAGATAAGCTTACATGTGATACCTACCCTGATAATCATAGGTTTGGGAAAGCAGTGTGGGGTGTTTTTCTTTGCTCTAAATCTGGCCCTTTTTGGTATCTTTGCTTTTGCACAGTGTTTCAACCCTTTGGTCTATGGGCTCCACAACAGAGATCTGCAGAGCAAACTGTACCCTTCTCTGTGCTGTCAGAAGAAGCTGCTGCCTTAAAAAAGAAGGGTCTGGCTTAAACAAAAATTCAGCTCTTTGGAATAACTCCAGACTTAATGGGTGTGCTAGCTAGGGCTGGGGACTTGATCTGTGTAAACTGTTGCCTTGATTTGGTTTTGAAAGCACTGCAGACTTCTCTGCTGTACCTCACTAAGACGAGCTAGTGCTTTTAACTCTAAACCCAGATGAGCATTTCTGATGGCCTGATCTACTGTAGCCATAGCACAAAGAACAGGAATTACGTGGTTATGAAGTCACTGGAAAGGCTAGAGGAAACAGAAGTCAGGGACCCCATTGATTGGTGTGAAAGACAGACCCAGCAACCATGGACTGTGGAGGTTGCGTGGGCTGAGTAGCTATAGGCATTGGACACTCACATCTTGACAACTTTGTTTGTTAGGAGAAACAGCAACACAATGTCTTCTGCCTCCTTCCATCTTCTGTGTGTCATAAAGAAGCCTGTAATTGGTGGAACCTAACTGTCCAATAAGACCCTAAAAGCAAAGGCATCTGGGAAATGTAGTTCTTAGTGTTACTTATTTGGCAGTGTGGGAAGTTACCTCACACATGGGTTGGAAGGAGCCAACCCATGGGCCACTCTTACTACACATAGTTTTATTTACTATATAATAATGATTCAGCGAGGATATATGATTAATATAATGATATCAGCAATGGCAGGCATTACATTCCCCACACTATGCAAGCGATTTACACTACATCATATCCTCACAACAATTTTGTAATTGTTCTTGATTTACAAATGAGAAAAACTGGGGTTGAGAGAAGACTTACACGAGCCTGGGAGGCTTTAAATCTTGCAATTCTCATAACTTTTTTTTGCATATTTTTTGGCACAGAGTAATCAGTTATCTTAAAAAATTAAAAAGAATTTATAGTTTTAGATTTTTCAAATCTTACTTTTAATATGGGTTCTTAAATGCGTTAACCTTCCTTCTATCCCACCACCCACCAGAGGTAGGAGAAAAGAAGAGTTGTTAGGATATGGGGGCAGTGGACCTGTTTAGAAACTGTTCTTTGGAGCAAATCCCATTTGTGTTATCAGGAGAGCAGCAGTTCATTTACAGGAATCATCAGTTGCAGCTTGATCCATTTGCAAACACTTCACGAACTATCAATCGGTAGTGTTGGGATAGCATACATGAATCAGCAGTGGAATGACCTAGCAGAGACATCCAGGTCTTAGATGAATCAGCATGAATCAGCAGGAGGAACCAGGACTACCAGGTACATCAGGAGAAGTTCTTTGCCTTGCCTCTCTCAAAGAAACAATGATCACTGAAGACTGGCGACCAAGAAGCCTTCTTTGCAGAGCTAGCTATGCAAGCAAGCCCCCCTCACAGTCTGTTGAGTCCTATTTATACTCCCTCCAAACATCTCGTGTCCTCCATGGGTCTTACCTCACCACGTGTCTTGCCTCAGCACGTGCGTCTGTATCAACTGCCATCATTCTGCCAATTGGCTCGAGTCTGCAGAAGTGGCAAAAAGCATCAGGCACACCACCTTTGATGCGTCTATCTCTATGGAGTCCCTACAAACAATGACCAATAAACAATGGTAAGGCATACCAATACCAACCAGCATCATCTATTGTCTGTTGGGTCCTTCTTAACATCATTCATCCTGCATCCTTTCACATGCTTGCTTTAGCAAAACATCCTTCCACCTGTGTCCACTTCAAGAAAATACTCGTTCATGTGTGTGCCCCAGCAAAACACCATCTGACACAACTGACTTTCCAAAGAAACCAGAAGTTTCCACTTCAAGAATTATTTGTGGGCTCAGTGGCTAAGAGCACAGACTGCTCTTCCAAAGGTCCTGAGTTCAAATCCCAGCAACCACATCATACCTCACAACCATCTGTAATGGGGTCTGATGCCCTCTTCTAGTGTGTCTGAAGATAGCTACAGTGTACTCTGTGATCAAGTAAGATTTAAGAAGTTTAGCCAGGCGTGATGGTGCATGCCTTTAATCCCAGCACTCGGGAGGCAGAGGCAGGCAGATTTCTGAGTTCGAGGCCAGCCAGGGCTATAAAGAGAAAAACAAAACAAAAAAAAAACCCAAGACCCCAAAACCCAAAACCAAAACCAAACCAAACCAAACCAAAAAAGAAAATTATTTGTGTGTGTGTGTGTGTGTGTGTGTGTGTGTGTGTGTGTGTGTGTGTGTGTGTGTGTGTGTGTAGACCAGAGGACAACTTTTAGGACTTGGTTCTGTCTTCCTTTTATGTAGCTTTCTTTACGTGGTCATCAGGTTTTTAAGGCAAATACTATACCTGCTGAGCTATCTTGCCAGCTCAACTTTTTCATTTTTAAGAGCCAAACCAATTACTTGAGAAAGCCAGATCTTGACTCTCCACTTTGCTTTGGTTCTGGACACTGGGATATGGAGGAGATCCTCTTTCTTGTCCATCACTCTGACCATATTCTATGGTCCTTAGACCATCCTTCCTATCAGATGCTAGACTGTCTGTGTCCTGCCTACACTCTTCAATGGTTCCAAGTTCCCCTCCTTCCTCCTCCATCTTCTCTCAGACTGAGAGATAGAGCACTTGTACATGCTAAGCAGGTATTCTGAACTACAGCCCCAGTCCTCAGTTGCTTGTCTCTTCTCTAGGTATTTACACTAAGTTTGCCTCTTCCTGCAACCCCAATCCTAAGAAACAAAGCTTCATCACGTCTTTAAGGGCAGGCTCTAGGTCTTATTTCCTTTGCCTAAGGCAGCAGTGCTTAGTAGCACTTAGCAGTGCTCAGCAGTACTCAGCAATGCTTAGCAGTACTCAGAAGTGCTTAGCAGTACTCAGCAGTGCTTAGCAGTACTCAGCAGTATTTAACTCAGAGTCCCGTAAACTTTAGAGAACCACAGACTGGAAAGAGGCGTCTTTCTGCAAACTCTTGCACCACAAAGCCAGGCTCTTTGCATTGATATAGTAAACACCTAGAGAATAAAGAATCCTTCAGGGCTGGAGAAATGGCTCAGCAGTTTAAGAGTACATACAAATCACTCTTGCAGAGGAACCAAGGGTTCAACTCCCAACATTCACATTAGGCAGCTCTAGAGGACCCAATGCCATCCACTGGACACCATACACTCACAGGTGCACATATCCATTTACACACACTTATAATTATTTTAAACATAATTAAAAATTGTTTATGGATTTTCTTTGCAACCATCAACTCCCAAATAATGACATGGAGACTTATATTTATTATGAAAGCCTAGGCCTTATAGCTAGGCTTGTTCCCAGGTGGCTCATAACTTATTTATTCTATTCTAAGTTCTGCCACATAGTTTGTTAGTTACCCCTCTTTCTTAGTCTCAGCCTGCTTCTTCTTGTGTCTCCCTAGTGAGTCCTCCCTGATTCTCTCCGAGAGTTCTTTTTTTTTTTTTGTGGTCATTTTTTTTAATTAGGTATTTTCCTCGTTTACATTTTCAATGCTATCCCAAAGGTCCCCCATACCCACGCCCCCCAATCCCCTACCCACCCACTCCCCCTTTTTGGCCCTGGTGTTCCCCTGTACTGGGGCATATAAAGTTTGCAAGTCCAATGGGCCTCTCTTTGCAGTGATGGCCAACTAGGCCATCTTTTGATACATATGCAGCTAAAGACAAGAGCTCCCGGGTACTGGTTAGTTCATATCGTTGTTCCACCTATAGGGTTGCAGTTCCCTTTAGCTCCTTGGGTAATTTCTCTAGCTCCTCCATTGGGGGCCGTGTGACCCATCCAATAGCTGACTGTGATCATCCACTTCTGTGTTTGCTAGGCCCCGGCATAGTCTCACAAGAGAGAGCTATATCTGGGTCCTTTCAGCAAAATCTTGCTAGTGTATGCAATGGTGTCAGCATTTGGAAGCTGATTATGGGATGGGTCCCTGCATATGGCAATCACTAGATGGTCCATCCTTTCATCACAGCTCCAAATTTTGTCTCTGTAACTCCTTCCACAGGTGTTTTGTTCCCATTTCTAAGAAAGGGTAAAGTGTCCACACTTTGGTCTTTGTTCTTCTTGAATTTCATGCGTTTGGCAAGTTGTATCTTATATCTTGGGTATCCTAAGTTTCTGGGCTAATATCCACTTATCAGTGAGTACATATTGTGCGAGTTCCTTTGTGATTGGGTTACTTCACTCAGGATGATACCCTCCAGGTCCATCCATTTGCCTAGGAATTTCATAAATTCATTTTTTTTAATAGCTGAGTAGTATTCCATTGTGTAAATGTACCACATTTTCTGTATCCATTCCTCTGTTGAGGGGCATCTGGGTTCTTTCCAGCTTCTGGCTATTATAAACAAGGCTGCTATGAACATAGTGGAGCATGTGTTTTTCTTACCGGTTGGGACATCTTCTGGATATATGCCCAGGAGAGGTATTGCTGGATCCTCCGGTAGTACTATGTCCAATTTTCTGAGGAACCGCCAGACTGATTTCCAGAGTGGTTGTACAAGCTTGCAATCCCACCAACAATGGAGGAGTGTTACCCTTTCTCCACATCCTCGCCAGCATCTGCTGTCACCTGAGTTTTGATCTTAGCCATTCTGACTGGAGTGAAGTGGAATCTCAGTGTTGTTTTGATTTGCATTTCCCTGATGATTAAGGATGTTGAACATTTTTTCAGGTGCTTCTCTGCCATTCGGTATTCCTCAGGTGAGAATTCTTTGTTCAGCTCTGAGCCCCATTTTTTTTTTGTTTTCATTTTCATTTATTCTGTGCAGTTTAAAGAGGCAGTTAAAACATACAAACCATGGAAGCTTTAGATATTCTAAGACAGGAACACCATTCATTTGCATCTCTCTCATCTGTATTTTACATCTTGTCATACACAGGTGCTATTAACACACACAGTTCCAATTCCTCACAAAGGACCTGTCAAGCAGCAAGATGATCATGCATCGCGGGACAGGGCAGAAAGGCTCCTGTAAGAAACCACAGCAGCAGTATCTGGCGAATGGTTATGCATAGAACTGGCATGGAGCTTAATGCTAGGAAGTCCTCAACAGGTAGCATGTGTGCTAACAAATGGAGATGCAGCTTCTACTGATACAGGATAAAATGGAACTTGTTAGAAGTTTCAAACTCTGGGACACTTTAACAGAAGACAATACAAGGTTCCTTAATTCTATATTCTATAATCCAGTGCCATTCTACAGTCACCTGAGCATATCTCCATGCTCTGAGGACTGCTTATTGGCTTTCTGAAGTCAACTTCAAATATAAAAGCACTTAGTTTACCAGCTGAGATCTGCAGTTATACTGGCTACCAGTCACAGTTAGACACCTTCTGAGAAAAACTGACGGTAAAAAAAGATTGCACTGTGGACTCTGAGCCCCATTTTTAATGGGGTTATTTGATTTTCTGGAGTCCACCTTCTTGAGTTCTTTATATATATTGGATATTAGTCCCCTATCCGATTTGGGATAGGTAAAGATCCTTTCCCAATCTGTTGGTGGCCTTTTTGTCTTATTGACGGTGTCTTTTGCTTTGCAGAAGCTTTGCAATTTTATGAGGTCCCATTTATCGATTCTTGATCTTACAGTACAAGCCATTGCTGTTCTATTCAGGAATTTTTCCCCTGTACCTATATCTTTGAGGCTTTTCCCTACTTTCTCCTCTATAAGTTTCAGTGTCTCTGGTTTTATGTGGAGTTCCTTAATCCACTTAGATTTGACCTTAGTACAAGGAGATAGAAATGGATCAATTCGCATTCTTCTACATGATAACCGCCAGTTGTGCCAGCACCATTTGTTGAAAATGCTGTCTTTTTTCCACTGGATGGATTTAGCTCCCTTGTCAAAGATCAAGTGACCATAGGTGTGTGGATTCATCTCTGGGTCTTCAATTCTGTTCCATTGGTCTACTTGTCTGTCACTATACCAGTACCATGCAGTTTTGATCACAATTGCTCTGTAGTACAGTTTTAGGTCCGGCATGGTGATTCCACCAGAGGTTCTTTTATCCTTGAGAAGAGTTTTTGCTATCCTCGGTTTTTTGTTATTCCAGATGAATCTGCCGATTGCCCTTTCTAATTCGTTGAAGAATTGAGTTGGAATTTTGATGGGGATTGCATTGAATCTGTAGATTGCTTTTGGCAAGATGGCCATTTTTACAATGTTGATCCTGCCAATCCATGAGCATGGGAGATCTTTCCATCTTCTGAGATCCTCTTTAATTTCTTTCTTTAGAGACTAGAAGTTCTTATCAAAGAGATCTTTCACTTCCTTAGTTAGAGTCACGCCAAGGTATTTTATATTATTTGTGACTATTCAGAAGGGTATTGTTTCCCTAATTTCTTTCTCAGCCTGTTTATCCTTTGTGTACAGAAAGGCCATTGACTTGTTTGAGTTAATTTTATATCCAGCTACTTTATTGAAGCTGTTTATCAGGCTTAGGAGTTCTCTGGTGGAATTTTTAGGGTCACTTATATATACTATCATATCATCTGCAAAAAGTGATATTTTGACTTCTTCCTTTCCAATTTGTATCCCCTTGATCTCCTTTTGTTGTCTAATTGCTCTGGCTAGGACTTCAAGTACAATGTTGAATAGGTAGGGCGAGAGTGGACAGACTTGTCTAGTCCATGATTTTAGTGGGATTGCTTCCAGCTTCTCACCATTTACTTTGATGTTGGCTATTGGTTTGCTGTAGATTGCTTTTATCATGTTTAGGTATGGGCCTTGAATTCCTGATCTTTCCAAGACTTTTATCATGAATGGATGTTGGATTTTGTCAAATGCTTTCTCAGCATCTAACGAGATGATCATGTGGTTTTTGTCTTTGAGTTTGTTTATATACTGGATTACATTGATGGATTTCCGTATATTGAACCATTCCTGCATCCCTGGGATGAAACCTACTTGGTCAGGATGGATGATTGTTTTGATGTGTTCTTGGATTCGGTTAGCAAGAACTTTATTGAGGATTTTTGCATCGATATTCATAAGGGAAATTGGTCTGAAGTTCTCTATCATTGTTGGGTCTTTTTGTGGTTTAGGTATCAGAGTAATTGTGGCTTCACAGAATGAGTTGGGTAGAGTACCTTCCGTTTCTATTTTGTGGAATAGTTTGTGAAGAACTGGAATTAGGTCTTCTTTGAAGGTCGGATAGAACTGTGCACTAAATCCGTCTGGTCCTGGGCTTTTTTTGGCTGGGAGACTATTATTGACTGCTTCTATTTCTTTAGGGGATATAGGACTGTTGAGATCATTAACCTGATCTTGATTTAGCTTTGGTACCTGGTATTGAAGAATAAAAAATTTTACTGAACTCTTCTTCACCCCAGAACCCGACCCCTCCCATCTAGAGATTGTTCCCGAAACACTCCTGAACTCTTCACCCCAGAATGCATTCCTGAACTCCTCACCCAAGAGTTCGAACCCTCCCAACTAAAAACTGTTCCAAGAACATTTTTGAGATAAGGGCCTCGTGGAACAACCTCAAAATGAACCGGGTACATTGCCAAATGATAGGACATGACCCCTTAGTTACGTAGATTCCCTTGGCAGAACCCCTTGTCCCTTGGCAGAACCCCCTAGTTATGTAAACTTGTACTTTCCCTGCCCAGCTCTCCCCCCTTGAGTTTTACTATATAAGCCTGTGAAAAATTTGGCTGGTCGTCGATTCTCCTCTACACCACTAGGTGCATGAGTTTCGACCCCAGAGCTCTGGTCTATGTTCCATGTGCTTTCTTGCTGTTGTTCTATTAAATCTTGCCTTCTACATTTTGAGTACGATCTCAGTGTCTTCTTGGGTCCGCGGCTGTCCCGGGGCTTGAGTGCTTGAGTGAGGGTCTCCCTTTGGGGGTCTTTCATTTTGGTGCATTGGCCGGGAATCAGCGCGACCACCCAGAGGTCCTAGACCCACTTAGAGGTAAGATTCTTTGTTCTGTTTTGGTCTGATGTTTGTGTTCTGTTTCTAAGTTTGGTGCGATCGCAGTTTCGGTTTTGCGGACGCTCAGTGAGACCGCGCTCCGAGAGGGAACGCGGGGTGGATAAGGATAGACGTGTCCAGGTGTCCACCGTCCGTTCACCCTGGGAGACGTCCCAGGAGGAACAGGGGAGGACCAGGGACGCCTGGTGGACCCCTTTGAAGGCCAAGAGACCATTTGGGGTTGCGAGATCGTGGGTTTGAGTCCCACCTCGTGACCAGTTGCGAGATCGTGGGTTCGAGTCCCACCTCACGTTTTGTTGCGAGATCGTGGGTTTGAGTCCCACCTCGCGCCTTGTTGCGAGACCGTGGGTTCGAGTCCCACCTCGCGTTTGGTCACGGGATCGTGGGTTCGAGTCCCACCCCACGCAGAGGGTCTCAATCGGCCGGCCTTAGAAAGGCCATCTGATTCTTTGAGTTGCTTGTGGTCGACGCAGAGTCGCCGCCGTTTCTGGTTTCTTTTTTGTCTTAGTCTCGTGTCCGCTCTTGTTGTGTCTACTGTTTTTCTAGAAATGGGACAATCTGTGTCCACTCCCCTTTCTCTGACTCTGGAGCATTGGAAGGAGGTGCAGGTCAGAGCCCACAACCAGTCAGTGGAGGTCAGAAAGGGTCTGTGGCAGACCTTTTGCGCCTCCGAGTGGCCAACGTTTGGAGTGGGCTGGCCACCTGAGGGTGCTTTTGACTTGTCACTAATCGCCGCCGTCAGGGAATTGTTTTTCAGGAGGAAGGGGGTCACCCTGATCAGATCCCCTACATTGTGACCTGGCAGAATCTCGTCCAATTCCCACCTCCGTGGGTCAAGCCTTGGACCCCAAACTCTTCGAAACTGACGGTCGCGGTTGCCCAGTCTGATGGAGCCGGAAAGTCCGGCCCATCAGCACCCCCCAAGATCTATCCAGAGATTGACGACCTCCTCTGGATGGACTCCCAACCTCCCCCTTACCCCCTGCCCCAACAGCCACCTGCAGCTGCCCCACCACAGGGACCAATAGCGAGAGGGGCTCAAGGACCGGCGGGGGGGACTCGGAGTCGCCGAGGCCGAAGCCCCGGGGAGGAAGGGGGGCCAGACTCAACAGTTGCCTTGCCACTCAGAGCACATGTGGGAGGGCCAGCACCAGGACCTAATGATCTCATTCCTTTACAGTACTGGCCTTTTTCCTCTTCTGATTTATATAATTGGAAAACTAACCACCCTCCCTTCTCAGAGAACCCCTCTGGACTTACTGGGCTCCTTGAGTCACTTATGTTCTCCCATCAACCCACTTGGGATGATTGTCAGCAGCTTTTGCAGATTCTTTTCACCACAGAAGAAAGAGAAAGAATCCTGATGGAGGCGAGAAAAAATGTTCTGGGAGAGGACAGCACACCCACTGCACTCCCTAACCTCGTGGATGAAGCTTTCCCCTTAAACCGCCCCAACTGGGACTACAACACCGCGGAAGGTAGGGGACGCCTCCTTGTCTATCGCCGGACTCTAGTGGCAGGTCTCAGAGGAGCCGCTAGACGGCCCACCAATTTGGCTAAGGTAAGAGAGGTCTTGCAGGGGCAGACTGAACCACCCTCAGTCTTCCTTGAGCGTCTAATGGAGGCATATAGGAGATACACCCCTTTGGACCCCTTGTCAGCGGGGCAGAGAGCCGCTGTAGGCATGGCCTTCATTGGTCAGTCCGCTCCCGACATTAAGAAAAAGCTGCAAAGGCTGGAGGGGCTCCAAGATCATACGCTCCAAGATTTAGTAAAAGAAGCAGAGAAAGTCTGTCATAAGAGGGAAACAGAAGAAGAGAGGCAGGAGAGAGAGAAGAAAGAAATGGAGGAGAGGGAAAATAGACGGGATCGCCGTCAGGAGAGAATTCTGAGTAAAATTTTGGCCGCAGTTGTGAATGATAGACAGTCAGGAAAAGGTAAAATAGGGCTCCTGGGCAACAGGGCAGTGAAACCGCCAGGTGGCAGAAAGATACCACTGGAAAAAGACCAATGCGCCTATTGCAAAGAGAAAGGACACTGGGCTAGAGATTGCCCTAAAAAACGGGAGCAATCCAAAGTCCTGACCCTAGAAGATGATTAGGGAAGTCGGGGCTCAGACCCCCTCCCTGAGCCTAGGGTAACTTTGTCCGTGGAGGGAACTCCCGTCAACTTCCTGATAGACACCGGAGCAGAGCATTCAGTACTCACTAACCCTCTAGGCAAGCTAGGCTCCAAAAAGACCATGGTAATTGGAGCCACTGGTAGTAAATTTTACCCCTGGACGACCAAATGAGCTCTTCAGATAGACAAGAATATAGTGACCCACTCCTTTCTGGTGATACCTGAGTGCCCTGCTTCCCTCTTGGGGCGCGATCTGCTAACCAAACTAAAGGCTCAAGTCCAATTTACTTCAGAAGGCCCACAAGTAAGCTGGGGAAAGGCCCCTGTTGCCTGCCTTGTCCTCAACACAGAGGAAGAGTACCGGTTGCATGAAGAACAACCCAAAAATGCAGTCTCTTCAGGTTGGCTAACTGCGTTCCCCAATGTCTGGGCAGAACAAGCAGGAATGGGGTTGGCTAAACAAGTGCCTCCGGTTGTGGTAGAACTTAAAGCTGATGCCACCCCCATTTCGGTAAAACAATACCCCATGAGCAAGGAAGCTAGAGAAGGCATCCGGCCTCATATCCAGAGGTTGCTAGGCCAAGGAGTTTTAGTGGCCTGTCAGTCCCCCTGGAATACACCACTTCTGCCGGTTCGAAAACCAGGGACCAATGACTATCGCCCGGTACAAGACCTCCGGGAGGTTAACAAAAGGGTACTGGACATTCACCCCACAGTCCCGAACCCGTACAATTTATTAAGCTCTCTCCCACCTGAGAGAACATGGTATACAGTCCTGGACTTAAAAGATGCCTTCTTTTGCCTGCGTTTGCACCCTAAGAGTCAGCTCCTGTTTGCTTTTGAATGGAGGGACCCAGAGGGCGGACAGACTGGTCAACTAACTTGGACTAGGCTACCACAGGGGTTCAAAAATTCCCCCACCCTGTTTGACGAGGCCCTCCATCAGGATCTCGCGCCTTTTCGCGCTCGAAACCCTCAGCTTACCCTACTACAGTATGTGGATGATCTCTTGGTCGCGGCGGCCTCGAAGGAGCTGTGTCACCAGGGAACTGAGAGGCTCCTCGCAGAACTGAGTGACTTGGGGTATCGAGTTTTGGCTAAAAAGGCACAAATCTGTCAAACTGAGGTAACCTACCTGTGGTATACCCTCCGAGGGGGCAAAAGATGGCTCACAGAGGCCCGGAAGAAGACTGTTAAGATGATCCCATCGCCAACTACCCCACGGCAGGTACGTGAGTTTCTGGGGACTGCTGGCTTTTGTAGACTCTGGATTCCAGACTTTGCAACCCTAGCAGCACCTCTATATCATTTGACTAAGGAAGGGGTTCCTTTCGAGTGGAAAGAAGAACACCAAAGAGCTTTTGAGGCTATCAAGTCGTCTCTAATGACTGCCCCCGCGCTAGCATTACCAGACTTGACTAAGCCTTTCGTCCTATATGTGGACGAGAGAGCGGGTGTAGCCAGGGGAGTGTTGACACAAGCACTGGGACCCTGGAAGAGACCTGTAGCCTATTTGTCAAAAAAATTAGATCCTGTTGCTAGTGGATGGCCCACATGTCTGAAAGCTATTGCAGCAGTGGCCCTGCTGATCAAAGATGCTGACAAATTGATAATGGGACAACAGGTGACTGTTGTGGCCCCTCATGACTTAGAAAGTATCGTGCGGCAGCCACCTGACAGATGGATGACAAATGCCCGAATGACACACTATCAGAGCCTGCTGCTAAATGAGCGTGTAACCTTTGCGCCCCCTGCCATCCTCAACCCAGCTACCCTTCTCCCTCTAACAAATGATTCCGTCCCAGTACATCAATGTATGGACATCCTCGCTGAAGAAACTGGGACCAGAAGTGACCTGACTGACCAACCCTGGCCTGGAGCTCCCAGTTGGTACACGGACGGCAGCAGTTTCCTGATAGAGGGGAAGCGAAAGGCTGGAGCTGCGGTGGTAGACGGGAAAAAGGTAATTTGGGCAAGCGCTTTGCCTGAAGGAACATCGGCACAAAAGGCTGAACTTATAGCGCTTATACAAGCCCTCCGAGAGGCTAAAGGTAAGATCGTTAATATCTACACTGACAGCCGATATGCTTTTGCTACCGCACACATCCATGGGGCCATCTACAGGCAGCGAGGGCTATTGACCTCGGCTGGTAAAGACATTAAAAACAAAGAAGAAATTCTGGCCCTGTTGGAAGCCATACATGCACCTAAAAAGGTAGCCATCATCCACTGCCCCGGCCACCAAAAAGGAGAAGACTTGGTGGCCAAGGGCAACCGAATGGCAGACTTAGTGGCAAAACAAGTTGCTCAAGGGGCCATGATCTTAACTGAAAAAGGTGATCCGCCCAAAAGCCCTGAGGATGGGAGGTATAACATAAAAGAGCTATGGTGGACCAGTGATCCCCTCCCATACTTTTTTGAAGGAAAAATAGAATTAACTCCCGAAGAAGGAATAAAATTTGTGAAAGGACTACACCAATTCACCCACCTGGGAGTTGAAAAAATGATGAGACTAATTAAAAATTCCCGATACCAAGTCCCCAACCTGAAGTCAGTGGCTCAAAAGATTATAGACTCCTGCAAACCATGTGCATTCACTAATGCAACTAAAGCCTACAGAGAACCTGGAAAGAGACAACGGGGAGACCATCCTGGAGTGTATTGGGAGGTAGACTTTACTGAAGTTAAACCTGGAATGTATGGTAACAAGTATCTGTTAGTATTTGTAGACACCTTTTCAGGATGGGTCGAGGCATTTCCCACTAAAACAGAGACTGCCCAGATTGTGGCCAAGAAGATCCTTGAAGAAATCCTGCCAAGATTTGGAATCCCTAAGGTAATCGGGTCCGACAATGGACCAGCCTTTGTTGCCCAGGTAAGTCAGGGCTTGGCCACTCAGTTGGGCATCGATTGGAAATTACACTGTGCTTACCACCCTCAAAGCTCAGGACAGGTAGAGAGGATGAATAGGACCTTAAAAGAGACCTTGACTAAATTAGCCATTGAGACCGGCGGAAAAGACTGGGTGGCTCTCCTTCCTCTTGCGCTCTTCCGAGCCCGAAACACCCCTGGTCGTTTCGGGCTCACTCCTTTTGAAGTTCTGTATGGAGGACCTCCCCCCTTAATGGAAGCTGGTAGAACATTAGTTTCCGACTCTGACCCTGTCTTACCCTCCTCTTTGCTTATTCATTTAAAGGCTCTAGAAGTGATTAGGACCCAGATTTGGGACCAACTGAAAGCAGCCTATACCCCAGGGACCACCGCAGTACCCCACGGGTTCCGAGTTGGAGACAAAGTCTTGGTCAGATGGCATCGAACCGGCAGCCTCGAGCCACGGTGGAAGGGACCCTATTTGGTGTTACTGACAACCCCTACTGCGGTAAAAGTTGACGGAATCGCCTCCTGGATCCACGCCTCCCAAGTCAAGAGGGCCGCCAGTCAAGATGAAAAAAACCACGACGACAATTGGACAGTGGCAGCCACTGACAATCCTCTTAAGCTTCGTCTGCGCTGCAGGCGCCACTCTAGACCTAGGGAACCTTAACCCTCATGCTCCAATTCAACAGTCCTGGGAGGTGCTTAATGAAAAGGGAAACATTGTATGGGCAACCACTGCAGTCCATCCCCTCTGGACTTGGTGGCCTGATCTCACGCCTGACATCTGTAAGTTAGTGGCAGGATCCCCCAATTGGGACCTCTCAGATCATACTGATCTTAGCAACCCACCCCCGGAGGAGCGGTGTGTCCCAAATGGGATAGGGAGCACATATGGGTGTTCTGGGCAGTTCTACCGAGCTAATCTTAGAGCTGCACATTTTTATGTTTGCCCTGGTCAGGGTCAGAGCAAAAGGCTTCAACAAGAATGCGGGGGGGCATCAGATTACTTTTGTGGTAAATGGACATGTGAGACGACAGGGGATGCTTACTGGAAGCCCTCCTCTAAATGGGACCTAATCACAGTAAAACGAGGTAGTGGCTATGATAAGTCAAACGAAGGAGAAAGAAACCCCTATAAATATCAAGAGAGTGGGTGCGCTTTTAAAAACAGAGCACCCTCAGGACCATGCAAAGATAAATACTGCAACCCCTACGTATAAGGTTCACCGAGAACGGAAAACAACACCGTCTAAGTTGGCTTAAAGGAAATAGGTGGGGTTGGCGAGTATACATTCCACTAAGAGATCCTGGGTTCATTTTCACGATCAGACTGACAGTGAGAGACCCGGCAGTGACAATCGTAGGGCCCAACAAGGTCCTTATAGAACAGGGCCCCCCAGTCGTACTGGCTCCCCCAAAGGTCCCGACTGTACCAGCTCCACCAACTCCACAGCCCAACACAGTGGTACCCTCCCTAGGAACTAATACTCTCCTCATACAGCCTACCTTGGCTTCCCCACCGCCCCTAGGAACAGAGGACCGTCTGGTCAGTCTAGTCCAAGGAGCTTTTTTAGTTCTAAATAGAACTAACCCTAATATGACTCAATCATGCTGGTTATGCTATGCCTCTAGCCCCCCTTATTATGAAGGAATAGCTCAGATCAGGACTTATAATATCACTTCAGATCATTCTCAATGTCTTTGGGGAGAAAACAGAAAGTTGACTCTAGCAGCAGTTTCAGGAAGAGGGCTTTGCTTGGGCCAGGTACCTCAGGATAAAGGGCACCTCTGTAATCAGACCCAGAACATCCAGTCTAGCAAAAGTGGTCAGTATCTGGTGCCTCCCCTAGACACAGTGTGGGCTTGCAATACCGGTCTCACTCCTTGTGTGTCTATGTCTGTTTTTAATAGTTCCAAAGATTTCTGCATTTTGGTTCAGCTTATTCCCAGACTCTTGTATCATGATGATAGCTCTTTTTTAGATAAATTTGAACATCGGGTCCGCTGGAAAAGAGAACCCATTACCTTAACTTTGGCAGTTCTATTAGGATTGGGAGTAGCAGCTGGAGTAGGTACAGGAACCGCTGCCTTAATTAAGACACCCCAATACTATGAAGAACTACGTGCAGCTATGGATATTGATCTTAGAACTATAGAACAGTCTATAACCAAATTAGAAGAATCTTTAACTTCCCTGTCCGAAGTGGTGCTGCAAAATAGAAGGGGATTAGACTTATTATTCCTTAAAGAAGGAGGACTCTGTGCTGCCTTAAAAGAAGAATGTTGTTTTTATGTTGACCATTCAGGAGTAATCAAAGATTCTATGGCTAAACTTAGAGAACGCCTAGATATACGTAAAAGAGAAAGAGAAAGCCAACAAGGATGGTTTGAAAGCTGGTTTAATAAGTCCCCTTGGCTCACCACTCTCCTCTCCACTATAGCAGGACCTTTAATTACACTTATGCTTTTGCTTACTTTTGGCCCATGCATCCTTAATAAGTTAGTAGCTTTTATTAGAGAAAGGATAAACGCAGTTCAAGTTATGGTACTAAGGCAACAATATCGGGTCCTTCAGGAGGTTGAAAACTTGCTCTAAGATTAGAGCTATCTCCTAAAAGAAGTGGGGAATGAAGAATAAAAATTTTTACTGAACTCTTCTTCACCCCAGAACCCGACCCCTCCCATCTAGAGATTGTTCCCGGAACACTCCTGAACTCTTCACCCCAGAATGCATTCCTGAACTCCTCACCCTAGAGTTCGAACCCTCCCAACTAAAAACTGTTCCAAGAACATTTTTGAGATAAGGGCCTCCTGGAACAACCTCAAAATGAACCGGGTACATTGCCAAATGATAGGACATGACCCCTTAGTTACGTAGATTCCCTTGGCAGAACCCCTTGTCCCTTGGCAGAACCCCCTAGTGATGTAAACTTGTACTTTCCCTGCCCAGCTCTCCCCCCTTGAGTTTTACTATATAAGCCTGTGAAAAATTTGGCTGGTCGTCGATTCTCCTCTACACCACTAGGTGCATGAGTTTCGACCCCAGAGCTCTGGTCTATGTTCCATGTGCTTTCTTGCTGTTGTTCTATTAAATCTTGCCTTCTACATTTTGAGTACGGTCTCAGTGTCTTCTTAGGTCCGCGGCTGTCCCGGGGATTGAGTGCTTGAGTGAGGGTCTCCCTTCGGGGGTCTTTCAGTATCTGTCTAGAAACTTGTCCATTTCATCCAGGTTTTCCAGTTTTGTTGAGTATAGCCTTTTGTAGAAGGATCTGATGGTGTTTTGGATTTCTTCAGGATCTGTTGTTATGTCTCCCTTTTCAGTTCTGATTTTGTTAATTAGGATGCTTTCCCTGTGCCCTCTCGTGAGACTGGCTAAGGGTTTATCTATCTTGTTGATTTTCTCAAAGAACCAGCTCCTTGATTGGTTGATTCTTTGAATAGTTCTTGTTTCCACTTGTTTGATTTCACCCCTGAGTTTGATTATTTCCTGCCTTCTACTCCTCTTGGGTGAATTTGCTTCCTTTTCTTCTAGACCTTTTAGGTGTGCTGTCAAGCTGCTAATGTGTGCTCTCTCTAGTTTCTTTTTGGAGGCACTCAGAGCTATGAGTTTTCCTCTTAGGAATGCTTTCATTGTGTCCCATAAGTTTGGGAATGTTGTGGCTTCATTTTCATTAAACTCTAAAAAGTCCTTAATTTCTTTCTTTATTCCTTCCTTGACCGAGGTATCATTGAGAAGAGTGTTGTTCAGTTTCCATGTGAATGTTGGCTTTCTATTATTTATTTTGTTATTGAAGATCAGCCTTAGTCCATGGTGATCTGATAGGATGCATGGGACAATTTCAATATTTTTGTGTATGTTGAGGCTTGTTTTGTGACCAATTATGTGGTCAATTTTAGAGAAGGTACCATGAGGTGCTGAGAAGAAGGTATATCCTTTTGTTTTAGGATAAAATGTTCTGTAGATATCTGTTAAGTCCATTTGTTTCATCACTTCTGTTAGTTTCACTGTGTCCCTGTTTAGTTTCTGTTTCCATGATCTGTCCATTGGTGAAAGTGGTGTGTTGAAGTCTCCCACTATTATTGTGTGAGGTGCAATGTGTGCTTTGAGCTTTACTAAAGTTTCTTTAATGAATGTGGCTGCCCTTGTATTTGGAGCATAGATATTCAGAATTGAGAGTTCCTCATGGAGAATTTTACCTTTGATGACTATGAAGTGCCCCTCCTTGTCTTTTTTGATGACTTTGGGTTGGAAGTCAATCTTATCAGATATTAGGATGGCTACTCCAGCTTGTTTCTTCATACCATTTGCTTGGAAAATTGTTTTCCAGCCTTTCATTCTGAGGTAGTGTCTATCTTTTTCTCTGAGATGAGTTTCCTGTAAGCAGCAAAATGTTGGGTCTTGTTTGTGTAGCCAGTTTGTTAGTCTATGTCTTTTTATTGGGGAGTTGAGACCATTGATATTAAGAGATATTAAGGAAAAGTAATTGTTGCTTCCTGTTATTTTTGTTGTTAAAGTTGGCATTCTTGTGGCTGTCTTCTTTTAGTTTTGTTAAGGGATTATCTTCTTGTTTTTTCTAGGGCGTGGTTCCCGTCCTTGTATTGGTTTTTTTCTGTTATTATCCTTTGAAGGGCTGGATTCGTGGAGAGATAATGGGTGAATTTAGTTTTGTCGTGGAATACTTTGGTTTCTCCATCTATGGTAATTGAGAGTTTGGCTGGGTATAGTAGCCTGGGCTGGAATTTGTGTTCTCTTAGTGTCTGTATAACATCTGTTCAGGCTCTTCTGGCTTTCATAGTCTCTGGTGAAAAATCTGGTGTAATTCTGATAGGCTTGCCTTTATATGTTACTTGACCTTTTTCCCTTACTGCTCTTAGTATTCTATCTTTATTTAGTGCATTTGTTGTTCTGATTATTATATGTCGGGAGGAATTTCTTTTCTGGTCCAGTCTATTTGGAGTTCTGTAGGCTTCTTGTATGTTCATGGGCATCTCTTTCTTTAGATTTGGGAAGTTTTCTTCAATAATTTTGTTGAAGATGTTTGCTGGTCCTTTGAGTTGAAAATCGTCATTCTCATCCACTCCTATTATCCGTAGGTTTGGTCTTCTCATTGTGTCCTGGATTTCCTGGATGTTTTGAGTTAGGATCTTTTTGCATTTTCCATTTTCTTTGATTGTTGTGCCGATGTTCTCTATGGAATCTTCTGCACCTGAGATTCTCTCTTCCATCTCTTGTATTCTGTTGCTGATGCTCAAATCTATGGTTCCAGATTTCTTTCCTAGGGTTTCTATCTTCAGCGTTGCCTCACTTTGGGTTTTCTTTATTGTGTCTACTTCCCTTTTTAGGTCTAGTATGGTTTTGTTCATTTCCATCACCTGTTTGGATGTGTTTTCCTGTTTTTCTATAAGGACTTCTACCTGTTTGGTTGTGTTTTCCTGTTTTTCTTTTAGGAATTGTAACTCTTTAGCACTGTTCTCCTGTATTTCTTTAAGTGAGTTATTAAATTCATTCTTTATGTCCTCTACCACCATCATGAGATATGCTCTTAAATCCAGGTCTACCTTTTCAGGTGTGTTAGGGTGCCCTGGACTGGGCGAAGTGGGCGTTCTGGGTTCTGATGATGGTGAATGGTCCTGGTTTCTGTTAGTAGGATTCTTACGTTTACCTTTCGCCTTCTGGCAATTTCTGGATTTAGTTGTTATAGTTGTCTTTGTTTAGAGGTTGTTCTTCTGGTGATTTTGTTACCCTCTAGCAGCAGACGTGGGAGACTAGCTCTCTCCTCTGAGTTTCAGTGGTCAGAGCAGTCTCTGCAGGCAAGCTCTCCTCTTTCAGGGAAGGTGCACAGTTATCTGGTGTTTGGACCTCCTCCTGGCTGAAGATGAAGGCCCAAAACAGGATCTTTCCCAGAAGCTGTGTTGCTTTGGCCAGGAAGGTGGCCGGTTGTCTGGAGCTGAAGATGGCGCCGCCTCAGAAGCTCTGTGGCTCTCGCCTGACCCAGAAACTGCTGGCCTCTGTATTCCACACCCTCACCCGTGCAGCCTGCCCTCTGCGGAGTCCCGGAACCAAGGTAGCTCCCGCCGGAGCCTGAGGCAGAAACCTCTCGGGCCGGGCGGACCCCTGTGCTCTCACCAGGAAGGTGGCCGGTTGTCTGGAGCCGAAGATGGCGCCGCCTCAGAAGCTCTCTGGCTCTTGCCAGGAAGGTGGCCGGTTATCTGGAGCCGAAGATGGCGCCGCCTCAGAAGTTCTGTGGCTCTCGCCTGTCCCAGAAACTGCTGGGCCTCTGTATTCCACACCCTCACCCGTGCAGCCTGCCCTCCTCGGAGTCCCGGAGCCAAGGTGGCTCCTGCTGGAGCCTGAGGCAGAAACCTCTCGGGCTGGGCAGACCCCTGGGCTCTCACCAGGAAGGTGGCCAGTTGTCTCTCTCCCAGAGTTCTTATCTCTTCCCAGAAGTTCTTCCTTCTACTTTCTGCCTTTGCTATAGGCCACTAGCTTTTTTTCCTTTTTCTTTTTTTAAAAAGAATTATTTATTTTATGTATATGAGTACACTGTCACTGTCTTCAGACACACCAGAAGAGGGCATCAGATCCCATTACAGGTAGTTGGGAGTCACCATGTGGTTGCTGGGAATTGAATTCAGGACTTCTGGAAGAGTAGTCAGTGCTCTTAAACACTGGTCCACCTCTCCAGCTCTTGTCGGTCAGCTTTTTAATAACACAATCAGAAGGTGAGAGAGGGAGTATTTACAAAACACTGAGACAGGAGATGCTTAACAATTTCAAAGTCCCAACTGTAACTGGATCTCTGCCAGTTCAGAAATCAGCATTATTATAATACAGAGACAACCTGTATATCTCTGGGTCAACCTGGTCTACAAAGTGAGTTCTAGAACAGCCAGGGCTTTTTACACAGAAAAATCCTGTCTTGAAAAGCTAAATCAATAAAAAATAAAATAAACAAATAAACAAACAAACAAATAGGTCAGTCTTGAAACCATATACACACAAACAATAAAGACTCAGCAAACTGTATTTAAATGTATTTGAACATATACATTCATATATGTATACATGGACATATACATACGTACATGTATATGAATGTATTAGTCAGTACTATATTGCTATGAGGAGACGCTATGACCCTGGCAACTCTTACAAAAGAAAACATTTAATTGGGGCTTGTTTACAGTTTCAAAAAATAGGTTTTCTCCATAGATAGAATAAGCCAATTCAAACCGAATTAAGAGTTGAAAAGGGCAGGTTTACCTTGGCAAGTTCATTGGCCCCAAGGAAGGAGGCCAAGGAAATTGCCATGCAAACAGGAAGACAGAGAAGGGGAAAAGAGAAAGAAGGGAGGGAGAGGGGGAGGGGGAAGGATAGGGAGAGGTGTGAAATCCTTCATACTCCAAATTTAAGCTTGGATAAGATACAGAGGAAGGAGAGGGAGGAAGTGGTGGTTAAAGTCACTTGTAACTAACCGGGTTCCCCGTAAAACCTACCCTTCCCACATGATGTTCTGTTAATGAGACAGAAAGCGTGGGAAGTTGGACAAATAGTCAGAGAAGTTGGACTGCAAATATCCCTAAGAAATTAAGTCACTCAAGAAAGAAAATGCAACTTACCTAAAAATTCCAGACCTCATATGCATGTTCCATTTACCCTAACTGCAGCCATGTCACTATTGTGTGGGACTTTGCTGACTCTGTTTAGCTTGGGAGCAGACACTGGCTGAAGTCAGACCAAACTTGGAAACTCTTTAAAAGCAAGAGGGAAAAAGTTGACATTTTTATCCTTGTAAGAGAATACTGAGTGAATTCTGGCCATTTAGAAGTTTCAGAAATTCAAACCACAGTTAGAAACCTGAATTATTCTTTTCCTCTGAGAAGGTCAAAGATTATGGCTGGGAATGTCTGCTGGGTAGCTAAGTAATGACATGTACTTACACTGGTGGAGAGAAATTATTTAAAAAATTATTTTTATTATTTAGTGTGTGATTTTGCTGCATGCATATATGCATCATGTGTGTGCAGTAACCCAGGAGACCAGGAGAGGACATTGGATCCCATAGGACTGCAGTTATATATGGTTGTACTGTAGATGCTGGGAATTGAATGTGGGTTCTCTGTAAGATTAGCCAGTGCTCTTAATCACTGAGGTATCTCTCCTGTACCACCAGAGTATTCCTAAGGGATAAGAGGACCATGTGATGACGGGTCTGGCCTTGAGGACATTGGAAAAGACTGAGCCATAAGGCTTCCTGCCTCCAAGTGAGGAGCTCTCTGATAAAAGGTTGGAGGATACTATAGAGGGCGCTGCTGAAGGAGAGGGTGGAGGTGGAGTAAGAACCATCTACCAGAGGCAAGCATCCAGAGAGGTGAACTCTGATTGAGTTCTGTAAGAAAGAATGAGTAAGCACCAATTTTCCTACCCAACACACAAACGTGTAGCTCAGATTTATTTTTTCAAAACCTTACTTTTAAAATGGGTTCTTAAATACTTTAACTCCCCCTTCTAGCCCTCCACCCACAAGAGGTAGTGGAAAAGAAAGGTTATGAGGATACAGGGGAGTTGGACCTGTTTAGAAATAGTTCTTTGGGAGCAAATCCCATCTGCGTTGTCAGGAACTCAGCAGTTCAGTTCACAGGAATCAGCAGAGGCTGCTCCATCAACTTGAAAACACTTCACGAATATACTAGCAGTCCAGCTCAGTGGTGTCAGGATAGCAAACACAAGTCCTCACACAGATGAGACTCACCATGTGAGTCTGTTTTAGCAAAACTCCATGTGAGTCTGTATCAGATGACATCACTATGCCCATCAGCCTGAGTCCGAGGAAGTGACAAGAAGCAGAAGTTTTTGGTGCATTTCTGTCAATGGAGTCACAACAAACAGAGCTCAGTAACATACTGTCAGATGAGCCAATACATGGGTGTCTTTTAGTAAAGAGTCCTTCATCAAACATCCATTCACGTGCTTGCTTTAGCAAAACATCCTTTCACCCATGTCTGTTTCAGGAAAACATCCTGTGTTATAACTGACTTTCCTGAAAAACCGTAAGTCTCCACAAACACTGGCCTTTGCTACGGACAGTCTTATCTCACCTTCCAACCCTGGAGGACTCACCAGAGAGGTGAACTCTGACTGAGTTCTGTAAGAAAGAATGAGTAAGCACCAATTTTCCTACCCAAATGTGTAACTTAGAATTTTTTTCAAAACCTTACTTTTAAAATGGGTTCCTAAATACTTTAACTCCCCCTTCTAGCCCTCCACCCACCAGAGGTAGTGGAAAAGAAAGGCTATGAGGATACAGGGGAGGTGGCATGGAGGGGTGCTGCTTTCTGGCTTGCTCCTCTTGGCTTTGCTCAGTCTGTTTTCTCGTAGAACCCAAAACCACCAGACCAGGGATGGCACCACCTACAATGGGCTGGGCTTTTCAGTTTCAATGACTAATTAAGAAAATACCCTACAGACTTACCTGCAGCCTGATCTTATGGAGGCATTTTCTCAAATGAGGTTTTCTCCTCTCTGAAGATTCGAGCTTGTGTCAAGTTGACATAAAAATAGCCAATATATGCGGACTTGCTAGGCGGGATAAATAATGACAAGGAGGCTTCTATAATAGTTTAAAGCTCAGGCCTTTGACTTGGACAGTCTCCTGGCTACTCTAAACTTAACCTAACTAGCCAGTGACCCACCATATGGCTAGCTCTATACGTTTCTCTGCTCCCTCCATGTCCTTCTTGAATCTCCCACCTCTGCTTGAATCTCCCCTTAAATCATTCTCTGCCTGCAAGTTCTGCCCTCCATTTTCTTCTCTGACTATTAGCTGTCAAATCTTTATTGGGACTAATCAGCATTGAGACAATCTCTGGTACATTTCTAGATTGCCTCTAGGCATAGAGAGCTGTCTGAACTTCAGCTATCTGAGCAGGTGTGGAAGGACAAGTATTTATAAATATAAGGCTGGTGATGGGCCATAGAAATGACAAAACCAATATCCTGCCAGCATTTAGTCCTTTGCCCTACAGAATTAACAATTGAAAACACAGAGACACACCATTACACAATGTGAAAAAAATATTATCCCAACAAGCTAGGATAGGTATCAAGATGCTATGATGAAACCAACCTAATATAACGAGAAATAAACCTGCTAGCAAGCTTAATACCATCTGCAATCTTAATAATGTAATTATCCTAACATAGCTGACATAGCCATGTAACATGCTCATGATCTGAGAACACAGATAGACTTGCCTTGCATACTTAGGGCCCTAGATTTGACTTCAAGCACTACCAAAGCAAGCAAGCAAACAAACAAACACCTACTAGTTCAAGACTTTTTTTGTAGTAAGAAATCAAAAGAAAGTCATAAATCCTAAGTTCTGACTGTTATAAAAAGGACATTTTTTGGGGGAGTGTGGGATATTATCCTATCTCTCATATTTACTAAACTGAGATTCTTCTTCTTCTGTTTTTTTAAATTTATTCATTTTACAAACTAATATCGCCCTTTCTGTCCTCCCAGGACCCCATCACACAAGTCCTCCCTCCCCCATTTCATTCTACCTTCTCCTTATCTTTTGAGAAGAGGAAGGTGTAACACCCCCCCCCCAAATATCAAGCCACTGAGTGACTAGGTGGATCCTCTCCCACTGAGGCCAGACAAGGCATTCATTTAGGGGCACGGGATCCACAGGCAGGCAGGCAACAGACTCAAGGACAGCCTTTGTTCCAGTTTTGGGGGACCTGTATGAAGATCAAGCTGTTCATCTACTACATATGTGCAGGGGCCAAAGTCCAGCCTGTGCTTGCTCTTTGGTTGGTGGTTCAGTCTCTGGGAGTCCCTGAAGGTACAGGTTAGTTGACTCTGTTGGTCTTCCTGTGGAGTCCCTGTATTCTTTGGGTCCCTCAATCCTTCTCTTAACTCTTCCGTAAGCCTCCCTGAGCTCCATCTCATGTTTGGGTATGAGTCTCTACATCTCTTTCCATTGTCTGCTGTGTGGAGCCTCTCAGAGGACAGTTATACTAGCTTCCTGTCTGCAAGCATAACAAAGTATCATTAATAGTGTAAGGGACTGGTTCTTGCTCATGGGATGGGTCTCATGTTGGGCCAGTTATTGTTGGACATTCCTGCAGTCTCTGCTCCATCTTTGTCCCTGCATATTTTGTAGGCAGGACACATTTTGAGTCGAAGGCTTTTGGGTGGGTGGCTATCCTTATCTCTCCAGTGGGAGTCCTGCCTGGCTATAGGAAGTGACCACTTCAGGATCCATATCCCTCACTGCTAGAAATCTCAGCTAGAGTTGCACCCATTAGACCCTCTGGGGCCGCCCCCTATCCCAGGTCTCTGGCATGTTCTAAAGATTGGCCACTCCCATTTCTGATCTCCTTCTCTCTCCCCTGCTCTCCACATGTATGATCTCCACCTACCAGCCCTCTCCCCTTCCCATCCCCTTTTCCAACCAGTTCCCTCCTTCCATTAATGTCCAATATCTATTTTGTTTCCCCTTCTGAGAAAGATTCAACCATCCTTCCTTGGACCCTCCTTGTTATTTGACTTCTTTGGGTCTGTTGGTTATAGATAGCATGGTTATCCTGTACTCTATGGCTAACATCCACTTATAAGTGAGTACATATTATGCATGTCCTTTTGTGTCTGGGTTACCTCACTTAGGATGATATTTTAAAGTTCTATCCATTTGCGTGAGAAATTCTTGATATTCTTGTTTTTAATGGGTGAGTAGTAGTCCACGTGTAAATGAGCCACATTTTCTGTCTCCATTCTTTAGTTGAGGGAATCTGGGTTGTTTCCAGTTTCTGTTTATTATGAATAAAACTGCTGAGCATAGTTGAGCAAATGTCCTTGTGGGATGGTGGCACATCTTCTGGGTACATGCTCAGGTGTGGTATAGCTGGGTCTTGAGGTAGAACTATTCCCAATTTTCTGAGCAACTGCCAAGTTGACTTCCAGAGTGGTTGTACAAGTTTGTCCTCCCCCAGCAGTGTAGGAGTATTTCTCTTGCTCCACAACCTTGTCAGCATGTGTTGTTCTTTGAGTTTTTGATCTTAGCCATTCTGATAGGTGTAAGGTGGAATCTCAGAGTTGTTTTGATTTGCATTTCCCTGATGACTAAGGATGTTGAACATTTCTTTAGGTGTTTTTCAGCCATTCAAGATTCCTTTGTTGAAAATTCTCTATTTAGCTCTGTACCTCATTTTTTAATTGGGTTATTTGGATTATTGGTATCTAACTTCTTGAGTTCTGCTAAGGATCAACCTCAGCTTGGAGAGGGTTCTGAGGAAGGAGAGTGTTCACCACCAACCAAAAAAATGACTAAAAGTCAAATCATGGGTACAAGCTGATTAGCCTTGTAATCTGCTCAAGATGGCTCCCTAGACAGCTCTCTGTAGATAGCTCTTGGATCTGTAGTATGCTCAAGATAGCTTTCTGCTCAAGACAGCTTTCTGCATGAGACAGTTTCCTCTGCCTGAGACAGCTCTCTTTTGCTCTCTTGCAGGAAAAAGATTGTAAAAGACCTGTATTTGCTCTCCAAGCAGTTCTCTCTGGGTAGCTGCTAGAAAAAAATTCTAAAAGAACTCTGTTTTCTCTCCAGACAGCTCATCCAGGTTGCTTAGCTCTTGCAGACCAAAGCCCAGTCTTTCATTTGCATATCAATCCAGTCATTTTCTTGAGGTTCTTTTTTGGTTATCCCATGAGTCAGCATTTTATGACTGTAGCAACTTGATTCTAATAAAAGTACAGCAAATTCTTAAAAAACAAAATAAAACAAAACATGGCAAATGAATTCAGATATCTGCTTGCTATAAGTAAAGACAATAAGCTAGCTGGGTGGGATCCCCACCACTCCTGGGCTTCAACTAGCTCTGTCCCAGGCTAACCTTGAATTCAGGAATCTGCCTGAGTAGTCCAAACAATAAACTTAGCTGGTGGGATCTTGCCATGAAATCACCACTCTCTAAATCTTGTTATTTCCTTCCTTAATATCTTTCTGACAAGGTGGCTCACACTGCAGCAGCCTCTGTTTTTTAGGTCCATGAAGCCCCCTTCATGTAATTCATATTGCAACCTTATATTTTGCATAGTTGAAAATATATTGAACTCATGTTGCCAAACTCATTCTATGAGACAGTTTTATTCATATCCTTCACCTGTTTGACTATATTTTCTTGTATTTCTTTATGTTTATTTGCTTCCTCTTTTAATGCTTTTACTTGCTTGAATGTATTTTCATGTATTTCCTTAAGGAATTTATTCATGTCTTTTTAAAAGGCTTTTATTAGCTTCATTAGATTGAATTTAAAATCCTTTTCTTGTGCTTCAGTTTCATTAGGATATCCGGGGTTTGTTGTAGATGGATAGCTGCGCACAACTCACCTCTGTAGGCTGTCCCAGATGGATCAATTGGGATAGTGGGCAACTCTTACTGGAATGGGATTGGTTGGGCAGGGTTCCAAGATCATTAGTTTTGGAGTTCTTGAAGGTTTCCACGGGGAAGTAGGATTCTCTTGGTTTCCCACAAGACTCCTCTGGACCGAAGAGTGAGTCCAGAGCTAGACAATGTAGCTCAGGGGACCATGTGCCACACCCTGAGATTGTTCTTTAGAGATGAAAACGACCAAAAGACTTTGTGTTATTGGAGAGTGACTAGACACAAAGATATCACATTATATCCATCAGGTTGACTACTACCAAAACCAACCAACCAAATAGAAGATAACATGTTGGCAAAGTTTTAGAGAAAATGGAGCATTGGTCCATTGTTAGTAGCATTGTAAAATGTGTGAGAATATAGAAAGAAGCATGGAGTTTCCTTTAAAAACTTGAGCCGGGCATGGTGGCACATGCCTTTAATCCCAGCACTTGGGAGGCAGAGGCAGGCAGATTTCTGAGTTCAAGGCCAGCCTGGTCTACAGAGTGAGTTCCAGGACAGCCAGGGCTACACAGAGAAACCCTGTCTCGAAAAAACCAAAACCAAAACCAAAACCAAAACCAAAACCAAAACAAAAATTATCGTGCCCCAGTGGAACCATTGTGGTACGCTAGTTAGTTTTTCGGGCTGGTGAGATGGCTTGCCGGGTAAGAGCACCGACTACTCTTCCAAAGGTCCCGAGTTCAAATCCCAGCAACCACATGGTAGCTCACAACCCTCTGTAACAAAAATCTGATGCCCTCGTCTGGAGTGTCTGAAGACAGCTACAGTGTATAAATAAATAAATAAATAAATAAATCTTAGAACTGCCAAAATGATTTAGCAATTTCACTTCTGGACATAGATCCAAAAGAGTCAGAAGCAGAACATTAAAGAAATCTCAGCAAACTCTCCACTGAAGCATTATTCCCCATAGACAAGAGATTTAGTATTCCCTGCAGGCTCATGTACTGGAATACTAGGATGCTAGTTGGTGGGGTATTGTGTAACCCCTGAGATGTGGATCTGACTGAGGGAAATAGTCACTGGGAGAAGGATGCTGGTTGCAAAAAGCACACCTTTCATCTCAAGAGGAATATCAGATCGTTTAGTCTGGAGCAAAATATGATTGAACAACCTGGGAGCACAGACTTAGGTTACCCCAAAAGCCATGTACCAATGTGGCAACAGTTTCATGATTTCTATGGTAAGAAAATAAAATCATAAATTAAGGCAATTTTCTAATACATTGGTGGGAATGCTGGATAGGTGGCTATAGCAAAGTGGGGGGACCCCTCTGATGATAATCTTACCCTTTGGGTTGGTGGAAGCTAGGGGACTATTAGTATATTCTAAAAGGGTTTTAATCTTATAGTCATGGGCTACTAGGTCAACCACAGAGGTAGGTGATGCGTGGCTCTGAAGAGGGCATAAAATAGTCTAAGATAAGTTTTCCCTAGACTTGAAACATTCCAGCTCTTCATTCCCATGAAGATTCTACCAGTCAGTCACCATTATAGAATCCTTAACACAGGTGCAGCTTTAACTTCAGGTCACAGGACCTTACAGTTTGTAGTTTAATATTACTTCCTGATCCACCGAGATGTAAACAAGTATTTACAGTGATGAGCTGCCCCTGGGCCATGCCCACCCTGCCGTGATGCACTGTACCCTCAAACCAAGAGGCAAAGCAAATGTGTGTCCTTTACATTGCTTCTGGTCAGGTGTGTCACCACAGAAACCAGACACTAGGAAGTGAGTCCCTGATGTCATTACTTGACAGGTGGTTTATAGACATTAGGAAGAGCTCTGTGGGAGAAATAGAAAGAGTTGGCCTTGTAGGCTAGAGCAGCCCTAAAGTTCAATGGGCTGTTCTAGTGGGAGATTTAAGGTTGAGACTGTCAACCAGGTTCATGAAGTTTCAGAAAGACTCTAACAGGAACTGGGGTAGTGGTCAATTATGTTACAGTTGGCATAGAGTCTGCCTGCATTCTAAAAATTTGAGTGAGACTGAATGTTAAAATATTTACATTTAACTTAAATTTAAAATATTTAAAATATAAAAATAAAATAATTTGTTTAGTGAGGAAAATTTCAAGGCAGTGTATCACCTGGGCTATAGAATGGTTACTGCCTACTGTATTTACCCAGATTTACAGTGAGGGAGGGTGAGAAGACAGGCAAAATGTGTAATTTGAAGAGAAGGACTATAAACTGGTTGAAGTTGTGACACTAATATGAAGTTTGATGAGCAAAGGGCCCCGACGCTTGTTAACGTTGGGGACAGAGCAGGTGTAGGTAAAGTGCATGCAATTGTTAAAAGATTATCAACATTAAAGAGATAACCTCCGACTTTGCACAAGGACAACAGGAAAGGTGCTTTGAGGGCAAGAACCCACTCATGGAAAGCTCCAGAAGATAGCAGTGTAAATTCATTTGCAATGAGAGCGCGTCTAACAATGACAGAGCCTCAAGGGAGCCCTGTTGAAAAATGGCTGCTTAACTAAGTAAGTGTCTTTTTAGTTCAGTTATGAAGTCACAGAAAGCCTGTGGTAGTTGTTCGAGGGGGACAGGCCGCATCTTGAGCTGACAGCAGCTGGGTACCATCTGCATGGTACTGATGTTGCAAGGTTCAAAATGCCAGAGTGAGGGAGTCATGAAAGCTTGCAACACGGTTCCAGGAGGCCACTGGAGCCAAGCAATGTGTAGCAGGGTGTCGTGAGCGTGCTGTGTCACAAACAGAGGTAAACGTATTTATGTCTTTCTAAAACATTTTATTGAATAATAACAAATCCACAAGCAGTGGTTTCACTGGTAGTCATCTGTCAGATAGCTCCGCTTTCCTTAATGACCCTGGCCAAGGCAAACAGGCCATTCCAACATAATTACTAACTCTTAGCTGATACATTAAACATAAGTTTATAACTTACTAACAACATTAAGTCATATGTAACATATCTCTATCTACCTCTATCCCTATATCTATATATTACAGGCTAGCTACCAAGAGTTAAGGTGGCAAACACTTGACAAGCCAGAGTTGGGAGACAGCTGGGAAGTCATAGGAGTCTGTAGGGTGAGATAACAAAGGACCCTGAGCCCTCTGGACAGGCACTGAAGTCATGGTTGGATTTGACTGCAGGGTCATGGTTGAGCTGTAGAGTTGAGTTCCACTGCAGAGTCTAAAAGGCAAGACTGGGTCCAGATGAATGGATGAGCAATTGCACTGGATGGCAGCGCAAGATGGATCAATAAGAGGATGGTAGATGGCAACTTGAGTAATCTGTGGCAAAGTGGGGACCAGGCTGAATCGAAGGCATTGGGACTTCAGGAATTCTTCACCCATTAGACCCTCGATGCACCTATGGAGTGGTCAGATGATAGGTTGGTGGGGACCATCACCATCACAGTGCCAGGTGTTCTCTTTAAAGGGCATAGATGAGGGAGCCACGTGCTTTCTCAGACTGGTATCTTTGGTTTGGTTTTTCTGATATGATTTTAATTTGCTTATAGGAATCTACATACAGTCCCAGTTCACTCTAACAAGTTTATAGAGAGGACCTTCTCTATACCCAGGAGTAAGTAATTTATCATCTGTGTTGTGTAGTCAGGGTTAAGCAGATGGTGCTGTTCATACTTCCAGCCAGGCACAGAGTCATCTTACATCTGCAAACAGAATCTAAAGCTTCTTGTAAAAAGAAGTCTCTCAGCCCGGCAGTGAGGTGAACACCTTTAATCCCAGCACCGGTGGGTCTCTGAGTTCGAGGCCAGCCTGGTCTACAGAGCAAGTTCCAGGACAATTAAGGCCACATAAAGAAACCCTGTCTTAAAAAATCCAAACAAACCAAAACCCAAAACCTACCTCTCACCCTCCAGAAGGCAAGACACAATCTGAAAACAACAACAACCATGACAACAGAAACCCCTAACAACATTATGAACAAACCAGTACCCCGGAGCACTTGACTCTATCTGCATATGTATCAAAAGATGGCCTAGTCGGCCATCAATGGAAAGAGCGGCCCATTGGACTTGCAAACTTTATATGCAGGGGAATGCCAGGGCCAAAAATTGGGTGTGGGTGGGTAGGGGAGTGTGTGTGGGGGGGAGGGTATGGGGGACTTTTGGGATAGCATTGGAAATATAAATGAGGAAAATACCTAATAAAAATTATTAAAAAAAAAAAAAGAAACCCCTAACACATTCCTTTACACACTAACACCAGGCCATATTCTCTTCATGGGATATCCGAGTCTGCTGTGCATGAAGCTGTAAAGGTGAAGCCTATATTACAATGGAGATCAGAAATCCAGGAAGTTTGCCAAGGCAAGCTGTAGTCACTGGGTGGAAATGGCCCAGGAGAGGAACTACAATGGCTTCAGTCAACAGTGCTGGAGGGCCAGGGCTAATCAAGCCTATGTACGGGAGCACAGATGAGGTCATCAGTCCCAAATGCGGAACGTGGAGCCACAGGGTGTTTTTGCATTTGCCCTGTTAGATTTCAGTCTTAATTTGGTTTGATATTTCCTGACTGTGCTTATTCCTTCCTTTAGTAATGGAACTGTTTGTTCTGTGCCATTGTATGCTGGAAAGATGTGGATACCCCTTTTGATTTAATAGGGATTAACATAAGAGATTGACTTTAGTCTCAGAAGAGACTTTGGACTATTTGGGTAATGTTTAAACTGTTAGGACACTGGAAATTTTAAAACTTGGGCTGGATGCATTTGCATTATCAGATGACCATATACCTATGGAAGCCATGACCGCATGCTATTATTTGGTTGTAAAATGTCTGCCAACAGCTCATGCCAAAGGCTTTGAACACTGGATCTCCAGTTGATTGTGGTGTTTTGGGATGTTATGGAACCTTTGGGAGGTAGAACCTAGCTGGAGGAAGTGAGTCACTGGGGGATGAGCCTTGAGGTTCATAGGCTGACCCCACTTCCTGTGTCTCTGCTTTCTTGGATCAGTAAGATGTGAACAAATGGCCCCATATTCCTACCACCATAGCTGGGGTTGGTGTCTTCCACTCTTCCTTTTCTGCCTTGATTACCTTTGAACTGTGAGTCAGAATAAATCCTTCCTGTCTTAAGTTGCTTCTTGCCAGGTAGTCTGTCATATGGAGAGGAAGTAATTCTAAGAGGAAATAACTCAAATATCCACCACAGGGCTGGCAAAAGAGCTCAGTGGGCAAAGGTGCTTGCTGAAAAACCTGACACCCTGAGTTTAGTCCTCGGAGCCTACATAAAAGTAGATGAAGAGAAATGTCCTCTGATGCCCACACGAACACTGTGGTATGTGTGTGTCCCCCTTTAATCAAAAAATATTATCCATGACAGATGAATGGCTAAGCAAAGTGTTGTATAAGCATACAGCACACAGTGGAATATTAAGTAGCCTTAAAAAGCAAGGAACTTCTCAGGCTGGGAATGAATGGTAGCACACACCTTCATTCCCAGCAGTGGAGAGGCAGAGGGAGGTGGATTTCAGGGACCTCCAGGCCAGCCTGGGCTACATAGTGAGAACCTATCTAAAAAAATGTCAGATTCAGTCCTGAAACACTGTACAATCAAAATTTCTCTATCAGTTCCAAAAGCCCCCTGTAATTTGTGGTTCCTCCTGGAATCCTTGTTCTTGAGCTTCTCCAAGTAAACTGAAGCATTTTTGGAGATGGGAAGGTCCAGCAGACATGTCTGAGCCAGCAGTGGGACACTTAACCTGGGCCTGCTACCAGACCCAACCTGGTTAAATAAGAAATGAGGCCACACAGGTCTCTTCCAGATCACAACACAGAGCACATCTCAGCCACTTCATTACACTGGCTGGGAGGCTTGAAACGTGTGGCCAACAGCTAAAAGAGACCTTTTGCCCGCATAAAGAGCCCTCCAACACACGTGCCTAAGCAAGAGCGTTTGGCTTGTTGTTCTTTGCCACTCTTAGTTCTCTGATAGACTTACTTCTGTTCTTGCTTGACTCTCATGTTACTTGTGTTTGATGACAGCCATCGAGAGGATTCCTGTTCCCTTAAAAGGCCTCACTAGTGCCTTTTAGCTTCCAGTGTCAAGAGGGACCCACAGTGCTCTCTAGTGGTAGGTAAGTGCTCTACAGTCTTGGGCAGCATTCTAGGGCTTTAACTTCTTATATAGACTGGGTATGTTTAGAGAGTTGCACTAGGACACCTGTTCAGAAGGAATTCCTACCTTCTTGTGGCCATCTGAGGGACAGCCATGAGACATGCTTGAGGACTGGGCTGGGTGAGTGAGTTGGAGAAGGGAAGTAGCCAAGGTGACAAGGCCAACCGTTCTGTGCCCAGGGCCATTTCTGCCTTCAGGAGAAGTTGGTCCTTCTGCATCAGTCTTGGTGGTTTGCTGTATCACCTGACTGCTGGACCACTTTCCTTCCCAGGTCCTTCTCCCCCTCCACATGCAACCGATGGAATTCCCCAGGTTTCCATCCTTAGCTACAGTCTGTCCAGATGACTAGAGTCACTCTCCTGCTGCAGTTTCCACCTGTGTCCTTAGCTTCATGTGCCTCGCCTCTCCTTAGCTCCTCGGGTTCTAATGCTCAGCCACATCTCCTCTGCAACCCACCCTCCAATCACACTCTGCTCCTTCTTTGGAACTTCTATTTTATATAACAGGCTCCATACGCCACAGACCCGGGGCTTCAGCCTGCCTTTGTCTTATCTCTCACCTTCCAAATCCATCCCATCGTCAGTCCTATGGATACTCACTTTAAGTTTATTCAAATTTTTCCTGCTCCAGTAAGGTCCATCAAATATACCAAATAGGGTGTTGGTAATTTTTTTAATGGTCATATACGAGGAAGTATTGAAGGCTGCCACTCAGCTCCATGAAGATCCTTAAAGCAGAGGGGGAAAGAACAGGAGCTGACCACCACAATGGACTGTTTCTGAAAGTCCCCTCTCCCTAAATCCTGATAGATGGGAAATGTAACTGCCACTTGGCACAGATGTGTGTGAATTTCAAGCTTAAAAGCTCTGTAACATTCTGGCTTGGGGTCACAGGTTAGCTCCCGATCACTGTTCTGTATCCCAGATCAATCAATAGATGCTTGATTACAATAAGATTTTTGTTGTGGCCATAGACCTGGTATTTGAGTTGTGTTGGATCTAAGCAGACTTTGCCGTAACTCTTCTCTTCAAAGCAGAGGCTAATAAACAGTCAGCATTACTGTCAAGAAAGTGCTGACCCCCCTTCTCCTCCAGGACAAGGGAGCAAAGGAAACAATGTCTGAAAACCTTACATCCTGGTGAGGATTAATGTTGCCAGCTTGACAGGCATTGTAGCCACCTAGGAGATGAGGTACATCTGTGAGGCCTTATGTGCCTCTGGGTGTGTCTGTGAGGGGTTATTTTGATTCATTTAATTAAAGTGGGAGCCCCAATCTCTAAGTGAGAGCATCATCCTCCGGGCTGGGTGGGTCCTGGATTGAGTAGAGAAGGGCTGAGCTTGAACTGATCTTCCTGTTCCCATCTTCCATATGCTCTTCGTGTCAGGAAATCACTCCTCTCCTTTCCTCTCCTTTCCTCTCCTTTCCTCTCCTTTCCTCTCCTTTCCTCTCCTTTCCTCTCCTTTCCTCTCCTTTCCTCTCCTTTCCTCTCCTTTCCTCTCCTTTCCTCTCCTTTCCTCTCCTTTCCTCTCCTTTCCTCTCCTTTCCTCTCCTTTCCTCTCCTTTCCTCTCCTTTCCTCTCCTTTCCCTTCCTTTCCCTTCCTTTCCCTTCCCTTCCTTTCCCTTCCCTTCCCTTCCCTTCCCTTCCCTTCCCTTCCCTTCCCTTCCCTTCCCTTCCCTTCCCTTCCCTTCCCTTCCCTTCCCTTCCCTTCCCTTCCCCTCCCCTCCCCTCCCCTCCCCTCCCCTCCCCTCCCCTTCCCTCCCCTCCCCTCCCCTCCCCTCCCCTCCTCTTCTTTTTTTTTTTCTTTTCTTTTGTATTTTGTTTTTTTGAGACAGGTTTTCTCTGTATAGCCCTGGCTGTCCTGGAACTCACTTTGTACACCAGGTGGCCTCGAACTCAGAAATCCCCCTGCCTCTGTCTCCCAGGTGCTGGGATTAAAGGCGTGCGCCACCACTGCCCAGCGTTTCTTTCTTTTTTTTTTCTATTGATTCTTTGCAGGTTTCTAGTTGTTTGTTCACACTTACGAATGAGGGTCTGAGTCTGTGACCACAGCTTCGTCAGGGCTGGGATGGTAGGTGTGAGGTGCCAACCTGGCTTCACCCCTTCTTCCTACACAGGCACAGTCCTAATGGACAAGGGCTCTCTCTACCTCTACCTTCATGGCCTCATTATGCTCCGTTACCTCCTGAGTCTCACCTCCAAATACTGTGTAAGTTAGTGGGTCTCAACCTTCCTAATGCCGCAACCCTTCAACATAGTATCTCATGCAGTGGTGACCCCCAACCATAAAATTATTTTTATTGCTACTTCGTAACTATAACTTTGCTGCCTCTATGAATTGTAATGTAAATATCTGATGTGTCCGATGATTTTAGGTGACCCCTGAGAACCAAAGGGGTCTCGACCCACAGGGTGAGAACCACTGCCGTACATGACTTAAGCTTCTCTCCTACTAACTCATGATAGAGATTCAATTTCAACACAGGTCTTGATAAGGAACATCAAGGCCATAGCAATGGCTATGGGATTTTATATGTGTCTTAAAAGTTTACCTAGTATCAATATATTTTATAATATTAATGGAATTTGGTAGTGACCGCACACTAAGCATTCTTGACCTCAGTGTCTTTCAATCAGCATGATAAAGGTTGGTTTACATTGTAAGTGACACGGGGGGGGGGGGCGGGGCGGGGGGGCGGGGGGGAATCTTTGCTTTAAACTTTGAATGAAACTGGCCAAGGCTCAAGCCAAGGAGACACAGCACCATCTCTGCTAGAACTTCTCATTTAAAGAAGCTTATGGGTAGGACTATGCCTGGAGAACACACCTAAGGGGTAAGGAAGGCTGAGGACAGTTAGTGACTCTGCCAGGTGATTGCCCTTTGCCCTGGAGGGGGAGGGGGGTCTCTGCAGACAAAGCTTGGTTGGATCATCTTGCCACAAGCACTAAGTGTGTGGCATTGAACAACACTTGGTCTCATGCTTACTTCTTGCACGAAAGCCGTCTCCTTTGGACACCTTTAGTTTATATCCATTTTAATATCAAGATAGTTTTCAAACGAACAGAGACACCAACAGCTTTATTTTTACTGTCTAGTATTCATGCACTTTGCCATTGTAAGTCAATTAACAAGGACATTGTGAGCATGTACCACAGTGCTGGGTCAGTTGTGATGAGGACCACAACTACGAAGGACCTCAGAGCTGGGACACTCAGAGGCTCAAAGGCAAAGTTCAGACACACACACACACACACACAGAGAGAGAGAGAGAGAGAGAGAGAGAGAGAGAGACAGAGAGACAGAGAGACAGAGACAGAGAGAGACAGAGAGAGACAGAGACAGAAATAGAGTGCGAGCGAGCACAGGAGCTGAGCACATATCAGGTCAGGAGTTCATCTGCTAGGCACCCTTCTTTTGAGGTTTACTCTTGGAGGTACAGAACAAAAGTCCTTTTTGAAAGAGAAGAGGTTGACAAGTGAGATTATTCTGGAAGTTTCTTCTCTTGTGAATATTGATGTTTCCCCCCTTTAGGAAACACCTGTATCTAAATATCAGGTTAGGTGTGGGAAGAGAAACAAGCTTCCCCAAACCACTCCCCTTTTAAGTTTCCCCTTAGTGATAAGGTAACTCTCCCCTTTACTTAGGCCTAAGGCCCAAGCTCTCCTTCCTCAGTCCCTTCCCCATTTTCTTTCTCCATTCATACTCTCCAGGTAAAACCCATACATGGTCATCCCTGTGATGTTTGGTGTGTATTTAGAAAAAACAAACAAACAAACCCTTTATTTATTACTATGGGAATGAGCACTCGCCACAGTCATACATGGAGGTCAGAGGTCAACTCTGTGCAGTCAGTTTTCTCCTTCCACATTTACTTGGGTTCTGGTGATCAAACTCAGGTTTGAAGCTTGCCTCTGTGCCATATTGCTGGTGCCCCTATTGTGGAGCTGGGGAGCCATGCAACTGGGGCAGGTGTGTGTGTGTGTCAAGACAGGAGTCAAGGTATATCCAAACCCCCAAAATCTCATTTTGAGACCAGCAGGAATAGGACTGTTCCTTTCCTGCCCTGGGCCTGCACGTCCAGGTCCACGTAGCCTTACACTCCCAACCTCTGCCAACCCTGAGGTGACCCTTTAGCCTGGCAGCCAGGTTACAGGTTCAACTTCCTCTCTCCTTATAAGGTCACATTTGGCAAGCACCTGGGATTCCTCTTCATGTAAATAAGGCATTCCCAGAACCCTGGCTCTGGTCAATGATGTCTATTCCCCTCAAAAGCCTCTACCCATTCCCCAAAGATATAAATGGCCTTTCTTCTGCTCCAATTAAAGGAGCTGTCTCCTGAGAAGGCTGTTTGTTTCTTGTGCTCTCACCATCAACTAAGATCCTGTATTGCACCTACCTGCCCCCATTTAGTTGGTGTGTAATGAGCCTGGATACCCAGAGGAGGAAACGAACACTGGGCGGCACCTTGTGATAATGGTTTGCATATTATGGGGAGGCTATGTCTAGGAATTGCAATGACTCATACCTTCTGCAACTGTTACAAGTTAGAAAGAGAGTGTCACAAGGTGTAGAAGGGAGATTGCTACAGTTGAAGTGGCTGAAAATATCTCACACGTTCCATATGAACCAGGCTTTCAATAAAGTCTTATCAGACTGAGGACACAAGGAATTC